>NW_027660469.1:72500-95971 GCF_963280865.1 Gymnoscopelus braueri | reverse complement strand
TTTTATTATTACGGGGCCAGAGCTCAGCTCTGGACCTGTTTTAATATTGTAGGTATTCTTCTGTTTCCGCCACTTTTCGCAGTTCTGGGTGAACCGTGCTGTCGCTTTTTACGAAACTCGGCCATATGGTAGATGGTCATGAAAAACTATCAAGAAATAAATCTCACAATCTTTCGTCAAAAGGTGGCGCTATAGCACTCAATTGAAAATGCCAACTTTGAACAGGTACAACTCATGCCCTGTTTGACCTACAGCCATAAAACTTCAATACACACATGCGTCTACTCATGATGAACAACTTTAACCCTCTGACTTTTGACCTCTGACCTTTAGATCTCCCACCATTTTGAATTATATGAAAAGCAGCTAAAATCTATCTCCTCCTGGGATTTTTGAGAAATCTGCACGAAATGTTTTACACATGAACTTTGGACCTATGCCGACAAACCTGTGCAAAAGATTTTCCATAAGTGAAAAAATTAAGCTTTAATGAGCCAATGAATATTGCAGTTTTATGACAATTATTCATCTGCCCCTAACACATACATGCAGACTCACATTTCTTTGAAACTTTGCGTTAATGTTGAGGGTCATTCCAAATATTACTGAAACCAATCTTACTCCAATTGGTCTATAGCGATTTTTTGAAAGTGCAAACTTTAAACAGGCAAAAGTCATGCCTCGTTTGGCCGACAGCCATTAAACCTGCTTACACATGTGCCTTGACTCATGAGGAACACATGTATCACGTTGACCAGTAAGCTCCGCCCTTAGATTGTCCGCAATTTTGAGCAGTTTGAAAAACACTTAAACCCAGGATTTTTCAGCTATTTGCGTGAAACTGTATCATCTGTGTGATCTCCTTTTTCACAGGTTCTTGTCTGTTGCTCCAATGGCTTCTCCCTTAAACGTGTGCCTCACGACCGCAAGGTTGCCGGTTCAAGCCTCACTTGATGCAGACTCATTTAAGTTGAATTGCAAAAAACATGACTGTATCAATGAATACATGTGCAAACGATAAAGATAACATGAAATGCTTATTTGAGAGTATGTTTTTTCAATGTATGACGTACTTCATTGTGAAAATAGCCGATCTACAATCTCACAACTTTTCAGATAGCAACGTTTTGTGAGCTTGTAGATCGGCTGCTTTCACTGGTTTCGGTTTCGTGGAGACATACAATTTCTCTATTGGTAAATGGTTTGTGAACGAGTGATCTTAGTGTTAGTGTTAGTGTGAATTCTTTTTTCACTGGTTCTGGTCTGTTGGTCCAATGGTGTCTCGCTTCAGCATCAGCCTCTGGATCCAAGGTCGCCAGTTCAAGCCTCAACTCTTGCTGGCTACTTCTCAATTGTATCGCACAAAACACGACTGTATCAATTAATGCATGCGCAACTGTTAAAGGTAACATGAAATGCTTCTTGGAGAGAGTCTTTTTTGCAATATATGACAAAATTGTGAAAATAGCCGATCTACAATCTCACAACTTTTCAGATAGCAACGTGTTTCTGAGCTTGTAGATCGGCTGCTGTGTTATATCTTTTTTCACAGGTCTTGTCTGTTGGTCCAATGGCTTCTCCCTTAAGTGAGTGCCTCATGACTGCAAGGTTGCCAGTTCAAGCCTCACTTGATGCAGACTCATTTAAGTTGAATTGCAAAAAACATGAATGTATCAATGAATACATGTGCAAAGGGTAAAGATAACATGAAATGCTTATTTGAGAGGGTATGTTTTTGCAATGTATGACATACTTCATTCTGAAAATAGCCGATCTACAATCTCAAAACTTTTCAGATAGCAACGTGTTTCTGAGCTTGTAGATCGGCTGCTTTCACTGGTTCACTTTTATCTTCAACAGACAACCTCAGCCTGGACAAAGCTATAGCACTATAGGTAGTGTTGCAGCCTGTCAATCCGAAGGTTGAGGGTTTGATTCCTGTTAATGGCAATAGGTTGAGACGTCCAATCAATCCATTCTGCTTCCATCTCTCTCTCTCTTCAATCTATTCCGTTTCCATGTCTCTCACTCCGCCCTTAGATTGTCTGCAATTTTAAGCAGTTTGAAAAACACTTAAACCCAGGATTTTTCAGCTATTTGCGTGAAACTGTATCATCTGTCTGATCTCTTTTTTCACAGATTTTATCTGTTGGTCCAATGGCTTCTCCCTTAAGTGAGTGCCACACGACCGCAAGGTTGCCGGTTCAAGCCTCACTTGATGCAGACTCATTTAAGTTGAATTGCAAAAAACATGACTGTATCAATGAATACATGTGCAAACGGTAAAGATAACATGAAATGCTTATTTGAGAGTATGATTTCTCAATGTATGAAGTACTTCATTGTGAAAATAGCCGATCTACAATCTCACAACTTTTCAGATAGCAACGTGTTTCTGAGCTTGTAGATCAGCTACTTTAACCAGTTTCAGCCAATAATAGCCTGCCAGCCTGCCTGCCTGCCTGCCTGCCTGCCTGCCTGCCTGCCTGCCTGCCTGCCTGCCTGCCTGTCTGTCTGTCTGTCTGTCTGTCTGTCTGTCTGTCTGTCTGTCTGTCTGTCTGTCTGTCTGTCTGTCTGTCTGTCTGTCTGTCTGCCTGCCTGCCTGCCTGCCTGCCTTTTTTTCTCTCAAGTTGAGTGTTCTATGCTTCTATGGCTTATTCTACTTATAGTTTCTTCTTTCTTTTTTCTCTCTGCAAAACCTGGCCCGTGTTATCGGAGGAAAATGCATGGTATGTCACACTGGACATTAAAGACAACAAAGTGAAATTCAAAATAGACACGGCTGCACCGTGGCTGCACAGACAAATGCCATCTCAAAACAGCAGGCCAGAATGATACAAAAATTTTGCCCATTTAATATCAGACAGCACAGAAAACGCCTGACTGGGTATGGAGGTAGCAAACTGTCTGTTGTGGGCAAATGCACTCTGCCATGCACTTGCAAGGGAAAGACCTACATGTGTGAATTCTCAATTGTAGACATGCCCACTGCTGAGCCCATACTGGGCCTGAAAGACTGTGAGAGGCTTGATGTGGTCAGACTGGTGAGAAGTGTTGAGGAAAAGGAAGAGCACCCAATAATAGAGGAATACAAAGATGTGTTCAAAGGAATAGGGTGCCTGGCAGAGCCATACCATATTCACATTAAACCAGAAGTGAAGCCTGTTATACACGCACCCAGGAAAATACCAGTGACACTGACCGACAGACTAAGAAATGAACTACACAGAATGGAGAAAATGAAAGTGATAACAAAAGTAGATGGCCCAACAGAATGGGTTAACTCTATGGTGACTGTTGAAAAGCCTAATGGCAAGCTGCGTCTATGCTTAGACCCAAAGGAACTCAACACTGCCATCTGCAGGCAGCACTTTCAAATACCAACAGTTGATGAAATAATGAGCAAGCTGGCTGGAGCATCATACTTCAGCACACTAGATGCTAGCAGCGGATACTGGCAAATAGCTCTCACAGAGGAATCATCAAATCTGACGACATTCAACACGCCATTCGGCAAATACAAATATCTACGCTTGCCTTGATTTGGGATAAACAGCGCACAGGAAGTATTTCACAAGAGAGTGTCACAGCTGTTTGAAGATATTGAGGGAGTCGTCACCTACATACAGTAAATACAAATTCAGTGTCACACAAAGGTGGCAGTTTATGTTTGCCTACATTACAATTTCCCCAGAATAGGGTTCATGTGGTTAAGATTACCTTTGCAGAGTGGAACCCACCAACACATCTCTGCGGCCCCCCAAACAGAGTTGTCTGTCCGCCCTCTCAACTGGACACTTCTCAATATGTAATAAATCCAGGTTGCCTTCGATTGGCCGTAGCGGCTGCCCGCTTCGGATGATGGCCCCGCCAGGTAGCTAGACCCTGGAGTGGAGTTTGGGGTCAAGGAGAGCACCTCTCATCTGCTCTTCTTCCAGGGGAACCATTTCAGGGGCGGACATAGTTAAGGCACGTGCTGCTCCTGCAAAACTTAACTTGTTCTTCAAGTGGGAGATGAAGCTGTTAAAATATTCTGCTTCACCAACTAAAGAAAGAACAGCCTGTAAGATGGAAGGAGAGATGAGAATGAGAGGAAAAAACAGGGAGAAAGGAGGAGAGAGGCAGCTGACTGTTTGCCTTAATGACTCCCTACTGTAAGTCTGCCATTAAGGGTTATTTGCTAATAAGCCTTTGCTATAAGTATTTATCATAACTAAACATTGTACACAGACTATACAGTATGTATATATGTTGTATGTACGAAGGTATAGTATGTATGATGTATGTATTCATGTTTGTAAGTGTGTGCATGCACTGTGTGTACTGTATGTGAATGCACACACGCACGCATGCACGCACACAAGCACAGTCGCACACACACACACACACACACACACACACACACACACACACACACACACACACACACACACACACACACACACACACACACACACACACACACACACACACACACACACACACAGACCCGTCGTGCGAGCAAGCTGTACTTGGCCAGTTGGTCATCTCTTCTGGTCAATCTCTTTGTCTTTCTGGTCGGATAGAGCTGTCGGACATAACTGTCAGCAAACCTATAGGTTAAGTACAAGGTTCAAGGTGTTTATTGTCACACACAATACAGTTTGTAGCAGAATGCTTCAGTGTGGATAACACTTAAATGATTAAATAGGCAATTATTACACGTCAGACATGAGACCTTCAATAACATAATGTTATATTACCCATGCATGTAATAACACTTGATGAATCTTATGTTGCAAAATATTTATAAAAAACAATTTAGCCTGTTTTTAGTCATTTTTATTTACTTCAGCCAGCTACTCACTGACTAACAAGTTAGTGTATACAGGTATACGTGTTTAAACCAAGTAAAGTCTCCCTAATCAGTCAATCCCTATGTTATACTTCATTGTATGGTGGCGTTGTACAAAAATAGTGAAAATGGCCAATCTACAAGCTCACAACATAGCTTGTAGATCTGCTATTTTCACTATTTCTGAACATTTTGGACAATAATGACATGGCCAAAATAGGGACGCCAAGTTGAAAGTGGCTTTAAACAGACACTGTCTTAGATGTTGCTGCTGCAGTGTTGCAGGCTGCTATTGGTTTTCATAATGAAAGACCATGTGTACCGACCTCTGTATGACCCCAGCCACACCACGACCCCTGGCAGAGACACACACCCTCAGACCCTCCAGCACCACTGTGGTCATCTCATCAACCACCAAGCTTGACTCTAGTGCCACCTAGTGGAGGATGGGAAATAATGTGTGACAGAGAAAAGAAAGTTGATCCAACCATGCAGGCTTGACAGTTTACCTGTCCAGTTCACATGTGAATTGACAACTTTTTTATTTTCTTTTTTCACTGTATATAGTTCTAATTGTGAAATAAGTGTCCCTCACAGTAAGTTTACTCACAGTGAAAATAGTCTACAATAATCTACAAGCTCACAACACACCGGGATGTGATGCATTTTGAACTCGTAGATCTGCTATTTTTGTTATTTTGGAATTTCTTTGCATATTTTCTTATTTTTATATATATATATATATATATATATATATATATATATATACTTTCCCCCCCCCTTTTTTTTCTTATGTCTAATCATGCACATGCCTGAACCGACCAATGTGTTACCACTTTTGCATCTGCTTAAACTCATGTACAGTATCTGCTTCATTTGTTTATGTTCTCTTTGACATCATTATTTAATGTTTGATTTTTTTTCTCCCTGCACCACCCCCCACCCCCTTTTACTTCTTCTCCTTTAGGCAAATGGGGTTTAATCAAGTACTTAGTTACTACTGGCATAATACCTTACATGAAAAATGGTGCTACAGTAACAGGAGTCTCCATGTCTCTCTAGTCTCTAGTAAACAAAATCTGGGCTATGGACAAAGTCATGTTAATAACATCAGTATGTTCCACCAGACACAACAATGCACTGGCAATTAATCTGCGATGAATGAGCAACTGAACACCTGCAAATTGGCCTATTATAAATCAATACTGGAGTTATTTTAAAATAATTAATCTGCACCTGAGCACCTGCAAATTGGAGGAAACAGGAGGCCACAATAACGTACCTGACCTGGCGGAGACCTGTGCTCCGAGGAGCACTTTTTCTGTACAGTAATGTTACACTGTGCAGAAATCCAAAATAGTTAGGTGACATACACACTTGTTTACACATGTTTGTTTGTCTGAAAAAATGCAAAAGCCACTGGTCGCCGCTGATGTGTTGCCATGTCTGCTTATTATAAGCAACCTTGTTTTCTGTAAAGTTGCTTGTAAATATTGGTAGTTGCGGGTTGCTTTTTATTTGTTGTGAGCTTGTAGATCGGCTATTTTAAAATTGGCTATTTTAAAATAACCAATGCATATACAGTAGGTTAAAGTGCTCATGTGGCCTATGATAGTAACTTAATTATTTTGGGTTTGTTTTCATAGACCTGGTATGCTTATTTCTCTCTCTCGCAAAATCTGGCAATATGCTCATTTGTCACACCAACAAATAAGAACTTTGTGGAAACGATTCCCCTTTTCCAAAACCAGCGAAGAAGACTCCATATTATGTTGTTATAAAGTTGATCATTATAACACCATAACGTGGTTAATAATTGTTTCTTTGGGATACACGAAAATTAAGGGAATAATAATGTGACTCGCGTCGATAACTAATGGAGCACGGACATTTCCGCGTTTGGCTTCAAACAGTGGGTAAGTACTGAAATTAGCTTAACTATTAGCCATATTTGGCTAACTCCAGGCGATCTCCTGGTGGACCGCAACACTATTTTCGATTCCACTTCACATTAATGCATTCATGTCATATTTAAGCTCTGACATTTAAGTGAAATGTAGCCTGATATTACCAGATTGCTATAGTGGCTTTAGCACATTTTAGATGAAAAAAGTTTGTTTCCTGCTCTTTTCTGCTCTAGTTCCGAGAAGACTGTCCGTTCGTCGTGCCGGGACACATAAAGCTGCAGCCTACTGTGTGTCATGTTAGCTTATAGGCTATTCTGCTCGGAGCTAATGCTAATGCCAATAGGCAACAATGATGTGTTTTTATTGTGAATGTTTAGCTGCCTTAATTTTGGAAGTTTGAAAGTTAATTCATTTCTTTAAAATGTTACAGTCTGGCTCAGAGACCATAACAAAAAAGGGGAGACGACACGGAGGAATACATAAATAAGTGTAAAGTTTATTTACCAAATAGTGAAATAAGTCAATAAGGTAATAAGTTTAAGTTTCCAAATGATACAGGCAGGGAAACATGCTGCCCACAGGAACTGAACCTAACAAATAAACATAACAAAACCAAACAGAAATGCTCTCCTGTGTGGCCACGCCTGAGGTCTGGAAGGACTGAAGATCAAGAGCATTGTAGAGTGGGGCTTTTATAGTGTGAGGAGACAATTGGCCAGGTGTCTCCCCTTCCACTGATCAACTCAGACTCCACCCTCCACCAGCACTGCAAGGGTATCTGGTTAGGCTGTTAAAGGCACACACACACACACACACACACACACACACACACACACACACACACACACACACACACACACACACACACACACACACACACACACACACACACACACACACACACACACACACACACACACAACCCTATAGCAAAGGCCATGGGGGCCGTCACCCCCCCCCCCCCCCCCCCCCTTCAAAACAGGGTCCCACAGGGAACCCTGGCCCAAACTTTGTGCTATAACTCAACTTACAAATGTGCAAATATTTACAAAAAATGAACCCCATTTTAAACTAACCCCCCCAGTTCACATCTCCATTCTGCTTCAGCCCCACCCCACCTCAGCAACTGGTACCTTGGAGCCTTTAAGAGAAAGGTTAAGGCCTATGCAAAACAGATTATGAACACAGAATTAATTTATGGGCCCCTAAATAAAGCATCCACTTAATTCTCTTTCCAATGACTTTTTCCATGTTTTTTCTTCCTGTGTGCATTACAAATAAAGACAGGATGAAAATAACTCCATGGTGTATTCTGCACCTGTGGCTGTGACCCACAGACACATGGTTTCACAAAGTTGCCATGACTTTTGCGTCCATCACGCTTCGGAAACGTCATGACATCTTTTGAGGTGAAAACACTCCGCTCAAAGCCACGGTCACACAAATCTGTCCCCTCAACTTTAGCAGCTTTGGGCTGAGAAATTTCCAAATTGGGGACCAAATAAGCCACTTTTGATGGGTTGACTTTGTTTTTCAGTTTTTTGACCAGTACTACAGACTTTGATGTACATTGCCACGCTTCTTTTCCCATGGGGCCAAAATAACTTTTTCAAAACCTCATCATAAGTTTTACGCACTCCCATATGCCCCGACTCATAGTGAGTAATGCGCAAAACTGACTCCTGAAATTTGGAAGGAATGACAATTTGAAAAATTAGGTCTCCAATGAACCCATGGCCCTTCGGCACACACTTGCGCAGTAGTACTCCATTCTCAATGAAGTACCCCTGTGCACGATTTTTCACCTCCTTTTTGGGGAGAACAAGATTGAACAGCTCCTTCAGTGTGGGATCGGCTTTCTGCTCTCTCACCAACTCTGAGTGTGAAATAGACCTAGGAAGGTTGCACAGATATTCATTTTCATCCTGGTGCTTCCTATCCTCAACTGCTTTTTGTACAGGTTGAACAACAGACTGATCAGAAAAGACCCGCTCCCCTGCTACATCATTCCCCAGTACTATGGTCACCCCATTAACAGGAAGAGCTGGACACACCCCCATCCTAACTTCACCTTGGAACAGAGATGAACAAAGCATGAACTTGTGTACAGGAACATGGAAAACTGACATCTCCATGCCCAACACAGGAATGAACGACCCAGTGTCAGTCGCTCCAGAAAATAGCAGAGTAGAGGCAAGGATAAATGAATTAAATGAGCCTGTGTCTCGTAAAATAGTTACTGGCACCTTCTCCGGATTACCAATCAAGGACACATGTCTCTTTGACACAAATGGTGAAAAGGCACTTGTCATTACCTCAGCACTCGGCTGATCTACCATGCCACCCGAAAGTGACACTGCAAATGCACGTAATGAGAACACCTCAGCTAGGCCGGACTCGGCCTAGCTGAGGTGTTCTCATTACGTGACTGAAGCATAGGGCATTCCTTTTTCCAGTGTCCTGGCTGGTGACAGTAATGGCAGACATTATCAGAGTCCCGTACAGCACGACCACTTGGCCCACTTTTATGCTCCGCACTCCATGTCCCACTGGTCCTGCCAGGGAAATACTTTCCCCCAACAACCTGGCCAGCTTCTCTGCCACCCCCAAACCCACCAGTAAAGCTACGGTTGTCCCCACATCCCTTATGCATTGATGAGAACTCATCGGCGAGTGCCGCAGCTTCAGCTGCAGTCCGTGCCTTCTGCTCACTTATATGAACGGCCACTTGCTCAGGGACTGAGTTTTTGAATTGTTCAAGTACAATCAGATCTGCCAGATCATCATAGTCATCGACTCCTGAGGCTACACACCAACGATTAAAGTGTGTGGACAGGTCACGGGCAAAAGTGTGTGGACAGGTCACGGGCAAACTCCAAGTAGGATCTATTGCCTCGCTGCCACGTTCTAAACCGCTGGCGGTAAGCCTCGGGTACTAATTCGTAGGTACGAAGCACTGCGGCTTTCACCTCCGTGTACTTACAACTGTCCCGTGCCGACAGTGAAGCAAACGCCTCCTGTGCACGACCAGTCAGCACACACTGCAACAGGACCGTGCGGTCCGCATCACTCCAGTCCCTAGCGTCTGCCACCCGCTCGAACAAAGTGAAAAACACCTCCACCTCCTTCTCGTTAAATTTGGGGACTAACCGTAGACTTTTTAAGATACTGTCCTTATCACCGGATTCCTTTTTCACCTCACTTAACTTGCCATCCCTCACCAGCTTGAGCCTCGTGTCCTCAATTTCTAGTCTCGTCATCTCTGTTCTGTCTCAGCCTCTCCATCTCCAAATCCTTGTCTTTTGTTGCCGCTAACTGTGCTTGCAGTTGTAATTGCAAATTCAATAATCTTTCCTGCTGTTCAAAAGTTAAGACAGCCACAGATGGTACACTCTCCTGAACCTCAGCCTGCACACTTACTGTCGGAGGTGGGGTCAACACCTTTTGCTCTATTAAGCTATCCATAATCATGGATTTAATGTTGTCCTTCCTGGACCTTTTATCGCCAATTTCAATTGCATAGTGCTCTGCAATTAAAATGAGCTGATCTTTGGTGCAGGCACCTAACCCCTCCTCCGACGGAGCCAAGAAAAAATCAGTAACCTCCATTACTTTTTGAAACATTTGAAAAAATCCAAACCAAAAAAAACAATACCAAAAACCTCTAGTGACAAAAGAACGCAACAGAAAACAAATCAATTAAATTGAGCCTCCCCACTGACTGCCTATACCAAAAACTTATCTAACTGCACTCTAGTCTTCAGAGGATTTCTGCGGCCAGGTACTTACGCACCAAAACCCGCTAGTGTGGAAAAGCGACCAGCAAGCTGGCAACCCCCCAAAACTAGGGACATGCTCCCAGCCACTTTCACCCCACACTACTTTTTACCCGCTCACGAATCCCAAGGGGAAACGCGCTATGCCTACTTGAGTTGGCTCAATAAAACCGATTTGCAAAATAAATATACTTACGTTCTTAAGTCACCAGATCACCCTATAGCAAAGGCCATGGGGGCCGTCACAAAAAGCATTGTTAAAAAATTAAAATATTTACAGTGGAAAACATTATTCAGTACACATTGTAACACATTCATTATGTCATTGTAGTTCTACAAATAAGAAAAAAACTAAAAGATAATTAAAAGAAGAAACCCAAAACAAGACTTGGGTCAAATCAGATGGAAATCAGTCTCCTCCTAGTCCTTTTTTCCTTCTGATGTTAACCGTCTGCCTAACTCTGCAAGGGTGGCTATACGCATAGTGAGGGCAGAACATAGATTTGTATGTATTTTTTCATACAGTACAATAATCTTTATTTAATTTTTCAGCCATGTTTACATGTTTATAGCATAGCAGATTGTGTATTGTTTATTTTCATACAGCAAAATAATGTTTGTTTTAATTTTACACTGCAAGTTCTGTCTCAGGTGTCGTTGTTTGGTGCAATATATATTGACATTTTCTATATCACTGCTTCTATCTCATTTATAAATGCTTTTTAAGGCATACATAGTCATCACTTTAGATCGGCTCACACGAAATATTTAACTAACAAGTAGCCACTACCTTAATAAATCATTCATTGAGTATATGAATAAGTGTAACAAAACATGTATTAACTCACTAACCATGCATGTACTACCGTACTCGGTAGCACTTTATATTAACTATACACTATAAAGCATTAGTTAAGCATTAGTAAATGCTTAATTCCTCATGAACTAATCATTAGTAAAGCATTATTCATACATTACTAAGCATTAGTAAACACAGTTATAAATGTTTCAACAATACACTATTAAGTATTAGTTAAGCACTAGTAAAACACTTAATTCATCATTAATTCATCATTTGTATAGCATTATTCATACATTACTAAGCATTAGTAAACACAGTTATAAACCTTTCAACTATACACAATTTACAGTTAGTTAAGCATTAGTAATAATTACTTAATTCATCATGAATTCATCATTTATATAGCATTAATAATACATTAATAAGCGTTTGTAAACACAGTTATAAGCGTTTTATTGCCCATTGATAACCTAATCTTTAATGTGCTTAATGATTGTATTCTCATACTTTGTAAATGATAGATTCACCATTTATAAATAGGTATATTAATTTACAAACCAGTTATTTATGAGTTGTTAATGGTTCATACGATCATTTAGAAAGTCTAAGTAAACAACATATACAAACCACTTGGATGTATATTTATGCGGACATTTGTACATGGTTAATGTGTGTTAATAAATGTCTTATAAACACTTATTCATACTCAATGAATGATTTATTAAGGTAGTTACTACTTGTTAGTTAAGTATTTTGCGTGAGCCCATCTAAAGTGAGGACTATCTATGCCTTATAAAGCATTTATAAATGAGATAGCGTGAGCCCATCTAAAGTGAGGACTATCTATGCCTTATAAAGCATTTATAAATGAGATAGAAGCAGTGATATAGAAAATGCCGATATTTATTGCAACAATTGAGACAGAACATGGCCTGTGCAGTGTAAAAATAAAATGAACATGCTTGTGCTGTATGAAAATAAACAAACAATATGCAATGCTATAAACATGTAAACATGGCTGATAAATTAAATAAACATTTTACTTCATGAAAATAAACAATAAACAATCTGCTATGCAATAAACATGTAAACATGGCTGATAAATTAAATAAACATTTTACTTTATGAAAAGAAACAATCTGCTATGCTACAAACATGTAAACATGGCTGAAAAATGTAATAAACATTCTTGTACTGTATGAAAAAAAAACATTCTGTGTTCTGCCTTCACTAGGCATATAGCCACCCTTGCAAAGTCTTGTTTTGGGTTTCTTCTTTAAATTATCTTCTTTGGTTTTTCTTATTTGTAGAACAGCAATGACATGGAAAACACATTGAATGGATTTGTTAAAATGTGTACTGAATAATGTTTTCCACAGTAAATATGTTAAACGTTTTAACAATGCTTTAAAAGAAATGAATTAACTTGCAAACATGAATTAAGCAGCTAAACATTCACACAGTTGCAATGAAATTAACATGTACATAAACACATCCCTGATTGTGCTGGAAATAATAATATGCAAATCTCTCCCAATATGCACAAATAAATCACTTGAGTGAAAATAAAAAGACAACATTGCTGCCTATAATGGCATTACAGCATTAGCTCAGAGCAGAATAGCCTATAAGCTAAGATGACACACAGCAGCCTGCAGCCCAATGGTAAAGGCTAACAGGCTAGGCCATATGACTGGTACTGATTAGCAACAAACATGACGTTTTTACCACAGACAGAATACACAGTTGGGCTGTGAAAAAGGTACTAGCAATCATGTTTCATCATTACTGAGACAATACATCACAAGGACAGTACTTACAGACACAGCTGCACATAGCTTTGCTGTATGCTAAACAGGAAGTGAATGCATACTGCAGGTGTTGCCAGATTTTGCAAAACAAACAAGCGGCTAGGTCTTTGAAAACAAGCCCAAAAAAGCAAGCAACTAGGCTCAGTTTTACCACTTTACATCGGCCATTTGAAAATAGCAGATCAACAAGCTCACAATGTGTCTCATCAAGACCCGATGTGAGCTTGTAGATCTGCTATTTTCAAAAAATATTGGAAAAAAATGAAAAAATGTGGGGACCACTGGTTTAAAAAAAACATTAGAAAGCAAGCCCAATTAAGCAACTACACTTTAAAAAAAGCCCCAAATTGTTTATTATAAGCAGACATGGCAACACTGGTAAACAGGAAACTCATTGATATGGGGCTCCCCAACTCCCTACTCCCCTACCTGGCCACGCCCACAGTGGGCAGGTAGGTGGACAATGTACGGTAATAAACAATTTGGGGCTTTTTTTTTAAGTCTAGTTGCTTAATTGGGCTTGCTTTCTAATGTTTTTTTTTAAAAACCAGTGGTTCCCACATTTTTTCATGGAAAGGAAAAATATTTTTTGAAAATATTTTACTTTTTTCCCAACATTTTTTGAAAATAACAGATCTACAAGCTCACAACGTGTCATGATGTGACACATTGTGTGCTTGTTGATCTGCTATTTTCAAATGGCCGATAGCTGGTAAAACTGAGCCTAGTTGCTTGCTTCTTTTGGGCTTGTTTTCAAAGACCTGGCCGCTTGTTTTTTTTGCTAAATCTGGCAACACCTGCAGTATGCATTCACTTCCTGTTTAGCATACAGCAAAGCTATGTGCAGCTGTGTCTGTAAGTACTGTCCTTGTGATGTATTGTCTCAGTAATGATGAAACATGATTGCTAGTACCTTTTTCACAGCCCAACTGTGTATTCTGTCTGGGGTAAAACGTCATGTTTGTTGCTAATCAGTACCAGTCATATGCCTAGCCTGTTAGCCTGTTAGCCTTTACCATTGGGCTGCAGGCTGCTGTATGTCATGTTAGCTTATAGGCTATTCTGCTCTGAGCTAATGCTGTAATGCCATTTTAGGGAGCAATGTTGTCTTTTGTGTGTTTATGTGTTTATGTACATGTTAATTTCATATCATTGCAACTGTGTGAATGTTTAGCTGCTTAAGTCATGTTTGCAAGTTCATTCATTTCTTTCAAAGCATTGTTAAAAAGTTAAAATATTTACTGTGGAAAACACTATTCATTTTAACAAATCCATTCTATGTGTATTTCATGTCATTGCTGTTCTACAAATAAGAAAAACCAAAGAAGAAAATTTAAAGAAGAAACCCAAAACAAGCCTTTTTTTTTTTTTTAACCTTCTGATGTTAACTGTCTGCCTAGCTCTGCAAGGGTGGCTATACCCATAGTGAAGGCAGAACCCAGATTAATTTTTTCATACAGTACAAGAATGTTTATTACAGATTCTGTATGGTTTATTTTCATAAAGTACAATAATGTTTACTTAATTTATCAGCCATGTTTACATGTTTATAGCATAGCAGATTGTTTATTGTTTATTTTCATAAAGTACAATGTTTATTTAATTCATCAGCCATGTTTACATGTTTATAGCATAGCAGATTGTTTATCTTTTATTTTCATAAAGTACAATGTTTATTTAATTTATGAGACATGTTTACATGTTTATAGCATAGCAGATTGTTTATTTTCATGAAGTCAGATGTTTATTTAATTTATCAGCCATGTGTACACGTTTATAGCATTGCATATTGTTTGTTTATTTTCATACAGCACAATAATGTTAATTTTATTTTTACACTGCAAGGGCCATGTTCTGTCTCAATTGTTGCAATAAATATTGGCATTTTCTATACCACTGCTTCTATCTCATTTATAAATGCTTTATAAGGCATAGATAGTCCTCACTTTAGATGGGCTCACGCGATCTCATTTATAAATGCTTTATAAGGCATAGATAGTCCTCACTTTAGATGGGCTCACGCAAAATACTTAACTAACAAGTAGTAACTACCTTAATAAATCATTCATTGAGTATGAATAAGTGTTTATAAGACATTTATTAACACACTCACTAATCATGTACAAATGTCCGCATAAATATATAACCAAGTGGTTGGTATATGGTCTTTACTTAGACTTTCTAAATGATCGTATGAACCATTAACAACTCATAAATAACTGGTTTGTAAATTGATATAATACCTATTTATAAATGTTGAATATATCATTTACAAAGTATGAGAATACAATCATTAAGCACATTTAAGATTAGGTTATCAATGGGCAAAAAAACGCTTATAACTGTGTTTACAAACGCTTATTAATGTATTATTAATGCTATATAAATGATGAATTCATGATGAATAAAGTACTTAAATGCTATATAGATGATGAATTCATGATGAATTAAGTACTTACTAATACTTAACTAATTGTAAATCGTGTTTAGTTGAAAGGTTTATAACTGTGTTTACTAATGCTTAGTAATATATGAATAATGCTATACAAATGATGAATTAATGATGAATTAAGTTTTTTACTAGTGCTTAACTAATACTTAATAGTGTATAGTTGCAACATTTATAACTGTGTTTACTAATGCTTGGTAATGTATGAATAATGCTTTACTAATGATGAGTTCATGAGGAATTAAGCATTTACTAATGCTTAACTAATGCTTTATAGTGTATAGTTATTATAAAGTGCTACCATGTACGGTAATATATACATACAAATGGTCTGAATATAATATACTTAAAACTTTCTGAATGATCTTATGAACCATTAACAACTCCTAAATAACTGGTTTGTAAATTGATATAATAATTATTTATAAATGGTGAATCTACAATTTACAAAGTATGAGAATACAATCATTAAAGGTTCTATGACATTCATTTTCACTTTTTTTTTTTTTTTTTTTAGTTTTATGACCTCAATTACACCCAAAAAATCGGAACTTTGAACATTCAGTGGATTTTCTGTGGTCTGGGGTTTTCTGAATAATTAGGCTGAAAAGTAATCTGAGCTTGGCCCTTCGGCAGTGAGGTCACAGCCGATTAATCCCACCCACTCTCCTCCTCGCCCCTCCCCTCCCCTATCCTTTCCTTTGGGGGGGGGGGGGGGGCGGAGCAGAGGCGATGATTGACAGGCAAAATCCCTCATCAGCGACACCTGCAGGCAAAGATTTATTTTTTCATTGCAGTTGAAAAGGCTTTAGAAATGTGAGAGAAAAACACCTGCCATGGATCAATGGAGTGGAATTTTTTGTTAAAACTTTCTATACACGTTTGAAGGACCATGACAAACACTTTTAATGTGTGGTAAAACTGAACGTCATGAAACCTTTAAGAACATAAAAAATTAGGTTATCAATAAAAGCAATAATAACAAGTATAACTGTATAGTTATTAGAAAGTGCTATCCATTGTGGTCATCAATATTCAGTGGTCTAGTATTCTCTAAAATTGGGATAACTGGCATAAAATATGTATCATCGGTTGGGCTCTACATCATCCTAGCAGCTGGAGGTGGAGGAGATAGCCAGCAAATTCTCAGTAGTCTCAGTAGCAACAGGTAAAATTACTTCTGCTCTCCCCGCTCCATTTACACCCTTTTGTTTACAGCCTTCCCAGCCTCCCTAAAGACACCAAGGACATCCCAGGAAGGAGGCAGCATGTGGCGGGTGAACACCAGACGTGCCAGCAAGGAGGCTGAGGGAATGATGAGCAAGGTTAGCAACGTTATCAAAGACCTGAAGGGAAAATACTGGTGGACGTCCCCTGTTAACTCATCCTCCCTCCAACCGGGAAACGTCAGGACAGGGGGGATGTGGAGTAGAGGCTCCCCGCTCAGAAATCTCAGAAAAGTCCCCAGGAAGTAGCCGGTGGCCGCACCGTATCCGTTAGCGAAGGGACAATGTACGACACAGATGATCTGCGGGAAGATCGTGCAGTACATCAGGTCTGAACTCATCAGCCAGAAAGCCAGGGCGCCTTCCCCAGTTAAGGCCACACCGGTGCCAGCCAAGCCCACTAGCAGCACACTTAGGCGGATCACCCATGCATACTCCCTCTCTGATGCCTTGAGAGAGAAAAATACTTGTTATTACAAAATGACAACATAGATGCAATATTAAATCTAAGTATTTGCTTTATGATTGTCTTAATGACGATGCAGATCAGTGTTGGCCGTCTGATATCCTTCTTGTGCCTAATACCGAATTTATGCCCCGTCGTATGGCGGTGTGGCATGCAGAAAATAGCAAATCTACAAGCTCATAATGCATTGTGGATGAGCTTGTAGATCTGCTATTTTCAGCGTGTGACACCATCATACGACAACGTATACATCACACTTAAAACTCTGCTCTCAGAAGTGTTTATACTTGTTCACTGATAAGGTCCCAAATGTATTTCTTTAATTCAATAAAGCTGCAATCCATAACTTTCCATATCCTACCCGGGATTCAAACAAGATCAAAAGAAGTCACACACATCGAAAAACCTTGAAGGCAGGTGATGGACTAAAGCTGCAAGCAGCGATAAACGGGGCCACGGCATGAAAGGCAAAAAGCAATTTGCAACAATAGCACAATAAGATGTAGAAACAGAATAGATTGAACTTGAGACAAAGCAGCCAATGTAATTAACACATGAGCATTCTCAACAGCTGAGGGATTGTGGCTAGCAATCCAGGGTTAAGAACCTTACTCATGGACACCTCAACCCATGGCCATAGACAGGAGTCGAACGCTCAACCTTCAGACTCACAGGCTGTCACAGTAGTAGTGATTGAGCTAAGGCTTCTTCCAGCCTGATGGTGTCTGTTGAAGATCATAGACTCTTGCCCTCTGCCATGAACCGAGCCCCTGTTTCACTAACACTAAGATCAGTTGTTCACAAACCATTTACCAATAGAGAAATGTGACGTCTCCTCGGTACCAAAACTAGTGAAAGTAGCCGATCTACAAGCTCACAAAGTGTTGCTATCCAAAAAGTTGTGAGATTGTAGATCGGCTATTTTCACAATGAAGTACGCGACATTGAAAATAACTACTCTCAAATAGCATTTCATGGTATCTTTAACAATTTCATTTTCATTTAATTTCATTTTATTTCGCATATGGTAGTGTATTACAGTTCACACAATTCATAATTTCAATAATTCATTAAATCACATACACCCACAAGCGAAAAGGAGCAGGAAGAAGAATAAATTCTTATTAATACCTGCCCCCTATCCAATTTAAAAAATATATATATATATCCTTGATGATCGGCGCATACCACCAGTACCTGCACTAACATGCAAGTTTAAACATAACCAAAACAAAAACAAAACAAAAACAAGCAAAAACGAGCAACAAAACAAGCAACAAATGAACAAACATAGTAAACAAAACACAACAACAAAAGATAACTCCAAAGTCAAATCCTTTCCTCTTCATATTGTCTATTTTTTAAATTGATAAATATTTGTACAACATTTTAAGTCAGTGTGGAGCGAATTCCACATTCTGATTCCTACAACTGAAGGACACATTTGCCTTTGAGTGGTTCGTGCAAACTGATGCTTAAAATCATATTTCCTCCTACTGTCCCCACTTTCTGAACTACATACAAACAGCTTTTGTACATTAACAGGCAGCGTTTTGCTTTTTGCCCTAAACATGATTAATAATGTCTGTAGCTTCACTAACTCTTCAAGTTTCAAAACTCTCAAATGTATAAATAGTCTGTTTGTGTGTTCTCTATAATTGACATTATGCATGATTCTTACCGCTCTCTTCTGTAGTATGTATAATGGTTTTATGGTAGTCACATACGTATTCCCCGATACTTCAGCACAATAACTGAGGTATGGTGAAATAAGTGAGCAGTATAGTATTCGCATTGACACATAATCTAACACATGTCTTACTTTATTTAAAACAAAAATGCTCTTCGAAATCTTTTTTTTAACATGTGCTATATGGGGTTTCCATGTTAATTTGTCATCCATTATTACTCCCAAAAATCTAAATTCTGATACTCTTTCAATTGTCACTCCATCTATAGATAATAACACCTCGTCATCCTTTTCCCGATTACCAAAAATCATAAACTTCGTTTTTTCCAGATTTAACGATAACTTGTTTTCATCAAACAATTTTTTCAGTTTTGTCATTTCATGTACAATGCTTTCAGCTAATTATTTTAAATTATATCCAGAGCAATGGAAATTTGTGTCATCTGCGAACAAAACAAATTGTAACAATTTTGACACGTCACAAATGTCATTAATGTACAAATTAAAAAGTTTGGGTCCTAAGACGGAACCTTGTGGAACCCCACATTCAATATTCATTTACTCAGATGTTTTACCAGCATACTGCACATACTGTTGTCTTTTATCTAAATAACTTCTCATCCAGTCCAGCACCATTCCTCTCACACCATATGTATATAGCTTAGAAATCAAAATAGAGTGATTCAAAGTATCAAAAGCCTTTTTTAAATCGATAAATACCCCTATTGTATATTTATTTTTGTGTGGTGATGTTGCTATTTCTTCTATAATGTTCATTAGAGCTGTTGATGTAGACCTATTTTGTCGAAAGCCATATTGGTTCTCACTCAACAATTGATGTTTTTCAATAAAGCTATAAATTTTTTGTGCAAAAAGCTTTTCCAGCACTTTGGAGAATTGTGAAAGCAATGACACCGGTCTGTAGTTATTGAAGCTATGTTTATCTCCTGTTTTAAAAAGTGGAATAACTTTTGCAACCTTCATTCTATCTGGAATTAAATATATAACAGAGGGGTTTGATTATACAATCAATCGCTTTTTTCACTATAACCATGTCTAACCCATCACAATCAGTGGATGTCTTATTTTTAGACTTTGTTACAATGGATTCTATTTCTTTTTCACTAACATTTCCCAAGAACATAGACTGCAGCACTTTGCTATCTCCTCTCCATCCACCCTGTATTGGTTCATCGTGTCTTTTAATTAAATCTGCCAGTTTTGGTCCAATATTTACAAAAAAAGAATTGAATTCGTTTGCCACCTCATTCATATCTTTTACAGTCTTATTATTATTAATGAAATGGCTAGGCAGGTTTGTGGATGCAGATTTGTTACCCATTACTTTATTTAAAATGTTCCAGGTTCCTTTTATGTTATTTTTATTTTCGTCCAACAATTTATTATAATATTCTTTCTTGGCCTGTCTCATAATTAATACTAACTTATTCTTGTAGACTTTATATTTAGTTTCAGCAATCTTTGTTCTGCCTTTTATAAAATCTCTGTACAGTTTGTTTTTCTTCTTACATGCATTCTCTAGACCCTTTGTTATCCATGGTTTTCTATTGATATTTCTTAATATGTACAATTATACAATTGCATTAACATGCATTAATTGATATAGTCATGTGTGCAATGCAATTGAAATGAAGTCTGCACGAGGTGAGGCTTGAACCGGCGACCTTGTGGTTAAAAGACAGATTTTGTAGCAACAAGCCATTGGACCAACACACCTGAACTTGTGAAAAAA
The DNA here is from genome assembly GCF_963280865.1 of Gymnoscopelus braueri. Classification (NCBI taxonomy): domain Eukaryota; kingdom Metazoa; phylum Chordata; class Actinopteri; order Myctophiformes; family Myctophidae; genus Gymnoscopelus; species Gymnoscopelus braueri. The sequence goes on along the minus strand of NW_027660469.1, from coordinate 75,257 downwards.
GGAGGTCAGACAGATGACACAGTTTCACGCAAATTGCTCAGAAATCCTGGGTTTAAGTGTTTTTCAAACTGCTCAATATGGCTGAAAATCTAAGGGCGGAGCTTACTGGTCAAAGTGATAGATGTGTTCCTCATGAGTCAAGGCACATGTGTAAGCAAGTTTCATGGCTGTTGGCCAAACGAGGCATGACTTATGCTTGTTTAAAGTTTGCGTTTTAAAAAAATTGCTATAGCGCCCCCCTTTGGCCAATTGAAGTAAGATTGGTTTCAGTGATATTTGGAATGACCCTCTATATTACTGCAAGAAATGTGAGTCTGCATGTATGTGTTAGGGGCAGATGAATAATTGTCGTCATAAAACTGCAATATTCATTGGCTCATAAAAGCTTCATTTTTTCACTTCCGCCACTAACGTTTTGTCGGCATTGGTCCAAAATTCATGTGTAAAGAGTTTCGTGCAGATTGCTCAAAAATCCCAGGAGGAGATAGATTTTAACTGCTTTTCATATAATTCAAAATTGTGGGAGATCTAAAGGTCAAAAGTCAGACCACGAAGGTTGTCAGGCATGAGGAGACGCATGTGTGTATTGAAGTTTCATGAATGTAGGTCAAACAGGGCATGAGTTGTACCTGTTCAAAGTTGGCATTTTTCAATTGAGTGCTATAGCGCCACCTTTTGACAAATTACTGTTTTTCATGACCATCTACCATATGGCCAAGTTTTGTAAAAAGCGTATGCACGGTTAGGCCTTGACAGAAAAAACGACGGAAGAATAATAATGAAAGTGTAGAGATGCAAAGAGGGTCCACGGCCCTTTGGCCTTGGCCCCTCAAAAAAAAGAAGGACACTGTAGCTCCCTTAAAGGACGACTACAATGCTTGTCTACACAGACATACTGTGTCTCAGTGGAGGGATGTGGACAGTTCAGAAACCCGCCTAGCAGTGACATCATTGATGGGGAATCCAAGCTACTGTAATCGAAACTGCAGGCTTTCTAATCCTGGAAAGTTAGCATTTTATAATGGAAGCCATTTTCTCGCATTAAAAAACAAAAAACTAAATAAAGATGATGTCACTAGTAGGCAGGTTTCTGTGTCCTCAGCTCTCCTATGAGACACAGATTATTATTTGTTTTACCATATTATCATGAGCATTAGTGAGGCCCAATTATATGAAGATAGGTTGAAAATGGGTGAAGTCGTCCTTTAAGTGACTTTAATTTAGGCATCCAACGAGTGAGTAACATTTAGAGCCAAAGCTCTTCTTTATAATAAATATGAATGACAGAAACGTGTCCAGACCTTAGCACAACAGTGAACAATCATACAATATACAAATTTAACATACAAATGTAGCACAAGTAATGCAACATAGATGAAGCAAACACATTATTGACAGATAGTTATTGAAGAAAAAAAACGGGGGGAAAAAACGTAATCTTCATGTTTAGCCTTCCATGCCCCAGTTTTCAAAGGTAACCAAGATGGGGGGAGGAAACAGCAAATCACAGCATCCACCAAAGTCGTACAACCATGAGTGCAAGGCCTAATCATGATGATCAGCGGTGTCGTTGTGATTTTTTTACTGGCAGGACGGTATTTTAATGACGTCACGCGTGCGCGCACGGCACGCCCATTTTATTTTACCTTAAATTAGGAAACATGTTTGTATAGGAAATGTTTTTTAGCTTAGTTTTAGTCTTTTTAAACTAATACAAATTCAAGGAATGCCATGAATTATAGAGCTGAAACTAAAAGTTGCTTTGAACGAGTATCTTTATCTTCTTTGACGGTGGCTGAGGCATTGCTGCGCGCAGATAGGATACTGGCAGCAGCCCTACTGAAGCCAAAATGCTGTGTTGTTGCTTATCGTGAATCTACGGGGTGGGCACGTTCCTGTACCGTGCTGTACCTTGCGCGTGAAAAAATTACTGGCCACACGCCGTCCTACCCCGTGTTGTCTCCACGACACCATTGATGATGACGAATCCATGGAGTCCATAAATCTACTAATCTATTACTGTTCCAATGCTAAAATCCTCATTCGGGTTCACCTCCATCCCAATATATTTTGAGAGTAGAAATACTATGATTAGCCTTAGTAAACTGGACAGCTAGACTGGTCTGAGTAGAAATACTATGATTAGTTTTTGTAAAGTGGACAGCTAGGCTGGACCGAGTAGAAATACTATGATTAGCCTTACTAAAGTGGACAGCTAAACTGGACTGAGTAGAAATACCATGATTAGCCTTAGTAAAGTGGACAGCTAGACTGGACTGGATGCATCATAGGTACAAAGGGCATTCCTGTGTTCAGTGATTCTGCTATTCAGGGCTGTCAAGGTCACAGGGACATTTCAGCATACATATTACATTGTTATAGGCACTCTTCCCTTTAACACCTTTTTTCCCTTGGAATTTCATGCAATAGCTCTTGTCAACCAGTAGTGGTCCTACCCAACCACACCCAACCACACCCACCATGTCTCCATAGAAGAGCAGATCCAACCACTGCAATTGTGTTAGTTATATTGTATTAACACACAGAATTGTCAAAATAACGTTTTATTCACAACAAAAGGTATGGATTGCAGCTTTAATAGAGCACCCATCTGCTATCACACCAAAACCTCTTTTGCGTAGCTGAAAACCCTACAGGTCCTCTGTGCTTATCACAACAACGGTTTAGCATTTCTTGGCAGGACGCAAAGTGATATAGTCACTGGTATATATGTTACAGTATGATTGGAGAACCAGT
>NW_027660469.1:0-70000 GCF_963280865.1 Gymnoscopelus braueri | reverse complement strand
CTCATGGCCACGGACATTATAATTATGTACGGTTCCTCAAAAGTATCTGTTTATTCCGTGTTGTTCAATAAACAGCATTTTAATCCCATCGACGGCCATTTCCTCATGGAGTTACAATATATCAGAGTGCAATACACCTCCCAACCGATAGGGTCGCTTAGTTGAAAGCATGGAGACAATTTGGACAAAGAGGCCACTGATCGGATTACAATGCTTTTTATTGAACAATACGGAAGACACGGGTACTTCTGAGGGCCCGTACATAATTGTAACATCCGTGGCCATGAGGTAAGCACTTTATATTTGAAACCTGAACGTTTATGTAGATGTACGGTTTGTAATGGATAATGTGCAAAAACCAGGTTGAAGTTCAGCCATGACGCTGGTGACGGACGATGCGATCGTATTTCCACAGTATGTGCGTGTTGCTTTTTTGAGTGGGTTTAAACCCACTCCAATGAATCGAGTTATAGGAATGCGCTTTAGCCCCACCCTCCTATAAATAAGAACTGAAGTGAACGCCCCCTTTCTGCCAGAGAGAGAGAGGGAGAGAGAGAGACACACTCAGGGAGTTTTAACAGCCATGGGAGCAGGCACGCAGTCTGAGCTCTCTGGGGCCGCACTGTCTGGAAACGGCACACGGAAGACTTGTCCCAAAAAACGTCCCCCATGACCCCCCACGACCCCATTTCTTTTGCAGACAAGCGGTTCTTGTATTAGGTTTTCTTGTATTCTTGTATTTGTTTTACTGAGGTTAAGTTTAGGGATAAGGTTAGGTTTTGGCACCGTGAGGTAACGTTTAGGAATAAGGTTATGTTTTGTTTAGCCATAATTTACTGAGGTTACGTTTAGGAATACCAGGTGAATACCGTCGGATTTTCCCCGGGGCGACTGTGTTTTGGGCCGAGCGTTAGTTACGTCGGTATATAGTGTCCAAGCGGCTCAGAAAGAGTTTTTGCGCAACATAATTCCATTGCTCAGGAAATAAACAACGGATTACAATAATATAACATTCCCTATAATCAGTAACATGTAGGTGATACATATGTCTATATGGTTTTATTGAAAGGCAATCAAAGGCTAGATCGAGCTTAGAAAGCAAACATCGGGTAATGTCCAGGCGCCTCAGTGCGGCTGCAGAGTGAGACTAGGACACTCATTTATGACATTGTGCGTTTGTTCAACACTCAACTCTTAGCAACAAAGTTTATTTTCATACAATAGGCCTATAGATTACATTTCAATAATACAAGTAAATAGAAAAACAACATTTCTGGGTCCAATTAGTCTATTTTTGTAATAGAGAGGAATGGTCACATATTCCCACCTATAAACATGTTGTTGACCAATGCTGACAGCTGGTCAGCAGGTGCTTTCATGAATAGACAATATTTTGGACCAATCAAATAAATAAATATATGCAGTAGACCACATTTCACAACCCCACCTCAGGGGCTGCCGGACTAATAGGCCAGTCAGTTACATGCCTATATTGTTGATTCACTCATATTTTATGAGGGAATATAGTTGGGACAAATGCGTATTTGGTTTATAGGTCAGTAGCAGTGCTGTCGAGCCTATAATGCTGGAGGAGGAGGGGGTGGGGGCAAGATGTCCACTTCAATGCTGTAGTATGCAGGCCATTCTGTTGTAGATATGGTCTCCCTCTATTCAGTTATTCTACTTTGATACTAATGTGAACAATAGACATAGCCTCCTACCTTTATTAGCTACTGCTTTTACAATTGAAAAGCCTAATCAGCATTTATTTACCCATACATGGGATGCATAGCAAGTGTTACCCAACACGGTAACACTTGTTATCTATGCATACCATGTCTATAATGCGTTATAAACATACTTATAATGTATTATAATATGCTTATAGCACTGTGTATAATTATAGTTATAAGAACTCATAAATATTCATAATGCTTTATAACAATGATCATAACACATTATAAAGCATTCTATAATGCTGCTGCGTAGGACAGCACTACATAGGCTACGAAACGCCTTTCGGCCTTTCTAAATTAATTTGTTACGTGCGGTTTCTCGAAGCTAGTTAGGCAGACACGTAACGCTGTGCTCTTTGAGAACCTACGATGGTGGTGTTTCCCGAAGAAAGTTAGATAGCACGTAACGCACAACCAGGTGCTACTAATGAGGGTAGAGCGTAGGTTTGGCCGGGTCCCAGCTGTGTAGGAGGCTCTTACGCAGCTGGCGTAGGCTACGCACGACCTGAAATTGCTTTAGGACAACCCGGCTCTTACGTGCCTGCTAAGGTACTGCACAGCCTGTGTGGAGAGAGGCTCTTACATGCGGTGTTTGGGAAACGGCACGTAGACCGTTCGTAAGGACCGTACGTAAGTCCCTACTCATCTCTTTGGGAAACGCGGCCAATGAGTGTTCATATGGCTGTGTATGGTGACATGCAATAATATCCTGCTGTATTGTAACGTTATCAATCACTAGAAAAACCATCCAACGTTCATCTAGAATACTGCTGATGATTGTAGAGTGGGCAATTAGACTGGAGCAAGCGTCAGATAAATTATAAGTTGTAGTTGTAACTACTACAAACTATTCACATCCAACACAAATGTTTTTGCTAGGCAAAAATACACCCTTTGCCATGCACTTATTGCCATGCATATAGGCTCACATGTACACCTTTTGTCATTCATATGTATTGATGTTATAACATAATGTTATGTTTTCATATTGGTCAAGGTGCGCTGTCACAATGTTTCTGCATTAATCTGCATGTTTTTATAGTGTGTGCGTGTCCACGCGCTTCGTGCACGTACACGAAAATGCACGTGCACGTGACTGAGCATGCATGTACGCTCCCCCACTTCTAAAAGTAGCACTACAACACTGAACACACCCACTCTCACATTGGATATGTTATCCAATGAATTATTGTTTCTGTATAGTTATTGTTTTGACAAGGTGTCAACTGAACTACTACTAGTTGTGTTATGTGCAGAGTACATTATGTGAAGGCCTGTTAGGTGACATTACATTAAGACATTATAATACTATAATTACGGGGCCAGGCTGCCAGCATGGCTCCTGGCCCTGTTTTAATATTATTCCATTTCTTCCTCCGTTTTTGGCAGTTCTGGCTGAACCGTGCATACGCTTTTTACGAAACTCGGCCATATGGTAGATGGTCATGAAAAATTATCAAGAAATCATTCTCACAATCTTTCGTAAAAAGGTGGCGCTATAGCACTCAATTGAAAATGCCAACTTTGAACAGGTACAACTCATGCCCTGTTTGACCTACAGCCATGAAACTTCGATACACATATGCGTCTCCTCATGCTGAACAACTTTCACACTCTGACTTTTGACCTTTGACCTTTAGATCTCCCACCATTTTGAATTATATGAAAAACAGCTAAAGTCTCCTCCTGGGATTTTTGAGTAATCTGCACGAAACGTTTTACACATGAACTTTGGACCTATGCCGACAAAACGTTGGGGGTGGATTTTTGAAAAAATGAAGCTTTAATGAGCCAATGCATATTGCAGTTTTATGACAATTATTCATCTGCCCCTAACACATACATGCAGACTCACATTTCTTTGAAACTTTGCGGTAATGTAGAGGGTCATTCCAAATATCACTGAAACCAATCTTAGCAAGCAGATTTTTTGAAAATGCAAACTTTAAACAGGCAAAAGTCATGCCTCGTTTGGCCGACAGCCATTAAACCTGCTTACACATGTGCCTTGACTCATGAGGAACACATCTATAACGTTGACCAGTAAGCACCGGCCTTAGATTGTCCGCAATTTTGAGCAGTTTGAAAAACACTTAAACCCAGGATTTTTAAGCTATGTGCGTGAAACTGTATCATCTGTGTGATCTCCTTTTTCACCGGATCTAGTCTGTTGGTCCAATGGCTTCTCGCTTAAGTATGTGCCTTAGAACCTCAAGATTGCCAATTCAAGCCTCACTTGATGCAGACTTCATTTAAGTTGCATTGCACACAAAATGATTGTGTCAATTAGTGCAATTGTTAAAGATAACCTGAAATGCTTATTTGAGAGTATGTTTTTTCAATGTATGACATACTTCATTCTGAAAATAGCCGATCTACAATTTCAAAACTTTTCAGATAGCAACATGTTTCTGAGCTTGTAGATCGGCTGCTTTCACTGGTTTCGGTTGCGAGGAGACATACAATTTCTCTATTGGTAAATGGTTTGTGAACGAGTGATCTTAGTGTAAGTGAAAAAGGGGCTTGGTTCAAGACAGAAGGCAAAAGTTTATGATCTTCAACAGACAACTTCAGCCTGGACGAAGCTATAGCACTACAGGTCGTGTCTCAGCCTGTAAGTCCGAAGGTCGAGAGTTCGATTCCTGTCAATGGCAATAGGTTGAGGTGTCCATGCGTGAGGTTCTTAATCTGGGATTGCCCCCCTGAGTCCTATGTATGACCACCTCATCTGGGTCGAGCTGAAAAGTAGGTTCGCCTGTTGGAATCATTTGCTTTGTCTCAATTTCAATCTTTTCCGTTTCCATGTGTTATTGTGCTATTATTGCACTTTGCTTTTTTGTCTGTCTGTCTCTCTGTCTGTCTGTCTGTCTGTCTGTCTGTCTGTCTGTCTGTGGGTGGGTCATTCCACTTTTTAATTGCATCGCACAAAACATGACTGCATCAAATAATGCATGTGCATTTTTAAAGATAACATGAAATGCTTATTTGAGATGTGACATACTTCATTGTGAAAATAGCCGAGCTACAATCACACAACTTTTCAGATAGCAACCCTTTGTGAGCTTGTAGATCGGATAATTTCACTAGTTTTCGTTCCGAGGAGACAAAACAAATCTTTATTGCTAAATGGTTTGTGAACCAGTGATCTAGAGTAGTTCGGGACACAGAGGCTTGGTTCATAATGGACGGAAATAATTATAGATGTCAACAGATACTGTTAGGGAGGCCATATATCTAGCTCAATGAGAAGAGAGGCATCCTGTGAGTCCGTAGGTCGCTGGTTCGATCCCTGTCCCCGACAATGTATTGAGGTGATCATGATTTGGCTTTCTTAGGTTTACACATAGTGTTTCTTGAGGATAGGCTTAGGCGTTGTTTTACTGAGGTTAGTGTTAGTGAGGGTTTAAAATGCTCATTTGTTAAGTTGCATGGTCTTCTTTCTCTCAAGTTCAGTCTTCTATGTTTCTATGGCTTATTGTGCATATTACTTATAATTGCTTCTTTCTTTTTTCTTTCTGCATTCACTGGCCCCGTATTATTGCTGCTTGCAGCTATATTTGTATTTGTTGTTGTTGGTGCAGAATTGTAACCTATACTTGTAAGCTTTTTCAAAGCACTTTCACTGTGGTGTTGTTTATTGTATAGGTGAGCATTTGCTTGCTATATACAGTGGTGTTGAAAAGAAAATGTACTCCACAACAATTATTATTATCTCCGCCAGGCCGAAAGGCATGGCGAGAGAGTATGTATGTTACCCCCTGTCTGTCTGTCTGTCTGTCTGTCTGTCTGTCTGTCTGTCTGTCTGTCTGTCTGTCTGTCTGTCTGTCTGTCTGTCTGTCTGTCTGTCTGTCTGTCTGTCTGTCTGTCTGTCTGTCTGTCTGTCTGTCCGTCCGTCCGTCCGTCCGTCCGTCCGTCCGTCCGTCCGTCCGTCCGTCCGTCCGTCCGTCCGTCCGTCCGTCCGTCCGTCCGTCCGTCCGTCCGTCCGTCCGTCCGTCCGTCCGTCCGTCCGTCCGTCCGTCCGTCCGTCCGTCCGTCCGTCCGTCCGTCCGTCCGTCCGTCCGTCCGTCCGTCCGTCCGTCCGTCCGTCCGTCCGTCCGTCCGTGTGTCCATTGTGTCTGTGTGTCCATTGTGTCTGTGTGTCCATATGTCCATCTGTCTGTGACCAGCTAATCTCCGACACCGCTCGCTGCAAAACTGTGCACACACACTCCCTGGATGCCAATTCAGAACATCTGCCCTACATTTTTCATATGGGCCTGTTATAGCGCCAGCAGGAGGCCGATTTGTGCAAAACACATTTTTGGATATTACTCATACAGATTTTATCCAAACATCACGCAAATCGGTACACAGTATCTCTATAGTCATGTGATCAACACGGAACTGTCCGATTTTCCATTTTACATCCTGATTGGCAAATAAATTCTTTCAAAAAACTTTTGCCCAAAATCTTTCACATCTGCCTTTTATAGCGCCACCAGGAGGCCGACTTATGTAAAACACATGTTTTTATATGACTCCTTCCGATTTTATCCAAATTTCACGCAAATCAGTACACATGATCTCTATAGTCATGTGATCAAGACGGATGTGTTTCATTTTTCATATTCCATCCTGATTGGCTAAGATTGACATCTAAAGTTCAGTAGTGCAGTAGTGGCTTGTTTTGAACAAAATGCCGCAAATCATGAACGCAGCGTCCGATTGTGGTCAAACTTTGCACGCACATTCACACTATGTTGAGGAACAAATGCCACCCTTTTAACATTGGCCTGTTATAGCACCACCAGCAGGTCTAATTTAGCAAACCACATTTTTTGAACAGAATGCCTCAAATCATGAATGCAGTGTCCAATTGCCGTGCCAGGCCTCAGAAGAAATGGCACCCTTTTCACATTGGCCTATTATAGCACCACCAGGAGGCCATAATAACCTACCGGACCTGGCAGAGACTTGTGCTCCGAGGAGCACTTTTTCTAGTTGTTATTATTATCATTATTATTATTATTATTACTACAATTATTTGAAAACTTTAGTTACTAGTTACTTTGTAGATTTTGATTATTATTACAAAACTTACATTAACCACTTCACCCCTATACACATTTCGTCCATTCGAAAATAGCCGATCTACAAGCTCACAGATCTTGTAGATCTGCTATTTTCAAAAGATGTCATACATATGACAACTTGTGAAATGGGACATTCTGCATAATGAGTAGCCTACTTTCTAGTTTTGGTACTTTAAGTACATTTAGATACCAATATTTTTGTACTTTTGTGTGTGTAGAGACACACACACACACACACACACACACACACACACACACACACACACACACGGTGCAAGGGGAAACACGCTCGCGCGCAGGAAGGGAGAAGCAGCAACCGGCTATGATTAGCTCTGTGTTTTTTCATGAAGCTGACCACGCATGCGCAGTTTGCAAATGGACGAACAAATTGCAACCTAACTGCGACCTAACTGCGGCACATCTGCATGGGCAGATATGCCGATTGTATTATAGGATTCCCAGACTTTTCCCATCTCACGATGACAAAAGCTCAGTGTAGTGGGAATATAGGGGCAGACACGTGCAAATAAAAACAGTATTTAGATTAGTGGTGGACACAACACATTTATGTGGAATAGTTATTGTGAAAATATGCCATTGAAAAATGATATCCAAAATCCTGTGTTTAAAGCTGCAATCTCGAACTTGTAAACATTATTTGAACCAATCTATATTGTGGAGTATGTTGATTCTATATAACTAGTACATCTACAGTGGTTGGAGGAGGTCTTCCTATACTCTTCCATTGATGGAAGTGAAGTTTGGAATTAATTAGTTGACGTTTGGAAATATGAGTCAAATAGGACCATGGCCAGACTGGGAAGTGAAGTGAAAAATTAAATGAATCTGCCAAACAGAGCGAATCAGTCTGGATTCCAGGCTAGGTTGACGAGTGGTATTGCTTGAAGCTCATAAAGGGCAATATCCTCCCCTGGCCAAGCAACCGATCTGTCTTAGCTCAGAGGTATACATTCGGTCTCATGCAGGAGATCAGGGTTCGAATCCTGGGTAGGACAGAAGTTACGGATTGCAGCTTTAAAGGGATTGTAGGCAAGTTCAGAGATTAAAAAAAAGAAAAAAACTATTGTCAAACACTCCCCCCCCCCCCCCCCCGCTCCCCCCTCCTCATCAGCAGTTCGTTTCCCCGACCACCAGGGGGTGACACAGGGGGGACTTCTAAACGGGCCATGCCGAAAATAGGTTGCTTTATTCGGATACAATGCGTGTCACTGCCCGCCCCTGCCGGTTCTCTGAATTTTTATTTTTAAATAGGCTCTTTCATGATAAATTGACCACATATGTGGAGTTAAACAACTAAATTCTATCGAAACGATATCTTAAAAGTAAATTCCGTGCCTCAAAAAATAAGTTTGAGAGCGTTTTAAAACCGAAAGTAAAAAGTTAAAACTGCCCACAGAAACAATGGCGGCTCGTTCCGTTTTTGTCGGCTGCACACTGTCCCATTCGGTTTCACCCGAACAGTTCACACATGCGCGTCCATGCATTTACGTCCCGGACAAACATAAATAATAGGGAAAATACGGATTTCAGAAAGAGGACTGTGTTTCAATGCAGGAAAACGTTCGGTTACGTTGTAACCTTTGTTCTCTGAGTGAAGAGACTATCTCTCCACCCAACATATTTCATATGTATGGGGAATGACCCCACCTCGCATAAAACGTAGATATTTCTTTAAGACACACCAGTCCTACTGGCACGCCCACCCAGCCCTATATAAGGCCCAGGTGTGCGTGATTACACTGGTTTTACTTTGATCGACACCGCTGATGAGCGACATCGAGGTGGAGAGATAGTCTCTTCACTCAGAGAACAAAGGTTACAACGTAACCGAACGTTCTCTATCGTATCGAGTCTATCTCTCCACCCAACATATTTCATATGTATGGGGAACTCTGTAAGACACCTCGTGAGGAAGCGAAGCAGTCCCAGACCCCCAGAGCCAACACCAGTACATACTGTAATTAAAATGTACAATTATGTTTACAAGTATGTTCGATCTAAAATGTTTACAATTATTGCACAATGTAAAATATTTACAACCCCTGGGGCGGCTGGACAACCAGACGCCATCCGCCGCTAAATGCCTGGGCGCAAGACGCTGCCCAGAGCCTGGCCCCGTAAGCCACCACGGCCGGTGACCACAGGGGAGACGGGCCGCTCAAGCCAGCCCGCCAGACGCAAGGCAGACTCAACTACTGAGTAGCGCATAAGACCGACTCCCCAAAGGGAGCGGATACAGCCACGTTCAGTCGGTAGAACCGGGCGAATGTAGACGGAGTCGACCATGTTGCTGCTGTGCGGATCTCCGTCAGAGACGCACCATTCCACAGCACCCAGGAGGCCGCCGTCACACGGGTGGAGTGTGCCCGCACCTAGGCGGCACTGGTACTCCTGCCCGCCTGTATGCCTGCTGGATCATTCTGTGATCCAGCGGGACAGCCTAGCCTTTGCCAGTGGTCCAAGCACTCCTGCTTCAGCACCCGAAGAGCTGGTCTGTTACTCTGTGGGCCTGTGTGGCCCTGACGTACGACACTAAGCTCTAACAGGGCAGAGTGGGAACCGACTCTGTCTTTGTACTCCATCTGTCTGCATGTCAAAGAGAGGACAGAGCTCAAACACCAGATTGGGATATGCCTCTGAGAGAACTTTGGGGAGAAAGGCCAGGTTGGGGCGTAACACTGCTCCTCCATCATCTGGGCCTAGACCTGCAAAGCTCCTCATGGACTGACAGAGCTTGCAACTCCACAATTCTCCTTGCAGATACGACTGGTGAAGGCCATGTCCTGCTGCGGAGCCCAGCACGCACTCAGTGATAGGGGTGCTGGCTACCACACCCATGCAGTAGAACCTGATAAATGTGGACGGCGTCAAACAGGAGCCGTCACACAGATCTCAGATAGAGGGGCACCTTGCCAGAAGCCCATGAGGCAGTGAGGCCCCATGTGGAATGTGCACACATTCCTGTTGGGGCTGGTCTGCCTGCCCACCTATACGCCTGCTGGATTGTTTCTCAACCATTGAGGGAGCCCAGCCTTGGAGACCATCTGCCCAAGGCAGTTAGGTCCATACACACTTTCAAGGCCCTGACAGGGCCCAACAGTGACTGCAGCCCTACTTCACTGCCCTGAGGGGGGTGGGAAGGGTGCAGTTCAATAGACTGACTCGTACTCTGATCAGGCCATAGGGTGGAATGCAGGGATTGATACCAGCACCACCCAAGCATTGCCATGTAGGAAGCGGCAGCATCCCTCATGCATGACAGAGACATTCTTGTAGCTGAGACAGTTAACAGCAAGAATGCTGCCTCGAGAGAAGCCATTGAAGCCCAAGTGTTCACAGGCTCAGATGACCCATGCCGCAAGGCACTGAAGGCAGACGGTACCACCTCCTGTGGGGGGACTGCTGGCCTACCGTGAGAGGGCCACGAGCCCCCTTCGGCAACTGGGTAATTTACATGTTGCCCTTGTTTGGGACCGCCGTGTCACTGGCCGATCCCCAGGGCAGCGACACAATTATCTTGGGATGAGGAGGGAGCTCACTCCGTGGCTCACACGACCATGCCGGCTTCCGCCATGCAGAACTACATTTAGGTGCGTAACTGAGCATGCCGTAGCACACCCGTATGGTGCGTTCTGCTCACCCCTGACAGTCTCTGCATGCTCCACTGTGTCACCACACTGACGGAACTATATACCCGAACGCGTTAGCTGACCCCGCCAGCAATACGCCCGTATGGTGCATGACTGTAAATGACAAGGAATGCACTGGCCGCATGTTCAGGAGAGCCGGGGGCACAATGTGTGCCGTGGCTGCCATCAGCCCCAAAGGGCATAGGCACAGCCTCCAGGTCAACCTGGCCCTCAACTGAAAATCTGGACGAGCCCTGCGGGTGGCCCGTCCCACTGGAGTAAGGGACAAAGTCCCTGCTCTGGCCTCTAACCCATGCCGAGGATCCTCGACTGTGAGTGATGACGCCTGCAAACTCTCTTGTCGAGGCGCCGGCCTAAGTGCCCAAAGTGCTGCCGGAGCCTGGCCACATTGTTGTGGCACTGCTCCTCTGAGCAAGCACGCACCAGCCGGTCATCCAATTTTGGATGCAGAGGCTCTCCCGACGCCAAGGTCCCAGGACTACGTCCAAGCACCTTGTAACATGCGGGGGGCTACTTTTGCTCTCCTTTAGGATTTTGTTTGTTTTACCTATAAACGAGCCGCAACAGCAACCCCAAGAGGGGCGACACAACGCCAGCTCTCTGAACTGCGTACTGCAGTTGGTTAAATAGGCTGCCAACACTCGTAGTCTTCTCATAAACAAAATCCATCTCTACAGACCTGTCCAAACCAGGCAGGGCAGGTAAAGAGGGGGAGCCATAGCCTGAGCTTGGCTCTCACAGCTCTGCCGCCCTCGGACGTTTAGTCTGTTGGGCTGGAGTGGAAACGGCAACACACCATATATGTTGCGCTCCGCTTGTCCCTGACAGTACGGATGTGCTCCGCTGGAATCACCAAACCCGGTTCTCCAGCGAACTACGCCACAGCCGCGTAAACCGACCCAGTCGGCGATACGCCGTATAGCGGGCTATAATGGCCGCCCAGGTTGTGTTCGACAGACCACCAGACCGCCCCGCCAAGTGTTTCCACTGACGGAACTCCGCCACGAACACGTGAACCGGCCTAGCCGGTAATACGTTGTATAGCGGGCTCTAATGGCTGCTTTATGTGTGTTCTAACAGACCACCAGCACGCCCCGCCCAGTGTTTCCACTGACGGGACTCTGCCACGGACGCGTAAACCGACACAATCGGTGATACGCCGTAAAGCAGGCTATAATGACTGTCCACACCAGTGGTGGAGAGAGTACTCTATTACTTAGGCAAGCTGCTCACAGCCCTGCCGGAGCATTCCTGCCATCACCTCCCGTGTACATCCACGAGCCTCCTTAGCTCGTTGTAGCCGGGCACTGGCCTCTTGGCCTAACATGGCCGATGGCTCAATAGGCCGCTTCATCGGAAAAGCACGGTCCTCCTGCCGCAGCTTGGACTAGGACCGCCACCGATGGCGCCTCACCGACCGGAGAGCAGCCATACCCTGCCTGTTCCTCAAACAGCCTGGGGAGCCTGCGAGCCAGTTGCTGCAGCTCCTCAATAAAGGTCAGGGCTATTATGGTCACGCAAGCGCCGTGTAAGCGGGCGCTGATACAGTGACGGAATAGCCTCTGTGTTGGCTAGCTGCGTCCGGACAGCCATGGCTCTGTGCATTTTTGGGATGAGCAAGGAGCTTACTCCGTGGCTTCACACCGATGAGCGGATTCTACCACGCAGAATTACACCTAGGTGTGTAGACGGCCCCGCCGTGCAACACACCATATATGGTGCGCTCCGCTCGCCCCTGACAGTACGGATGCGCTCCGCTGGTATCACCGAACCCGGTTCTCCAGCGAACTACGCCACAGCCACGTAAATCAACCCGGTCGGCAATACGCTGTATAGCGTGCAATGACTGATTCAGGGGACCCCTGGCAGACCCGCCACGGACGCGTAAATCGACCCAATCGGTAATACGCCGTAAAGCGGGCTATAATGGCCGCGGGTATAATGCTGCGTTTGTGTTCGAGAGAATACCAGCGCGCCCCGCCCAGTGTCTCCACTGACGGAACTCCGCCACGGACGCATAAACCGACCCAATTGGTGATACGCCGTATAGCGGGCTATAATGGCCGCCCAGTTTGTGTTCGACAGACCAGCACGTCCTGTCTGTGTCACTGGCAGATCGACAGACAGAACTACACCACGGTCGCGTGAACTGACCCCGTCAGCGATACGCCGTATAGTGCGTTATTACACCTGAACGCAGAAGCTGCCGAACCTGGCAGCAATACGCTCGTATGGTGCGGCTCTGCCACCCCGGGACGTTCAGTCTGTTGGGTTGGAGTGGAAACGGCTTGCCTCTAAACAACAGGCACCTGGCCTGCTTAGCCTTAGCTGGCAAGGACCTCAATGGAAACAATAAGACCACAAGGACTTTTTGAACTGACCTTTTAGGCAAAGTATTTTAAATGTAACTACTTTTTGCTGTTTTACATTTTCGCCTAATAAAATATTCAATCAATTCAATCAATCAAAGATGAAGCAACTGTTTCCATCTCCAGCCATTTTTTTCCATATGTATATATATATATATATATATTTGTATATATGTCACAGGGTGAATGGAGAACCAGGTAGATTGAAGACAGAGCGCTTGTTTTTAGGCACGGGGCTTCGGGGCGAGGCGGGGATTTTCGAGATAGGGTTTATTAGCGAGGCTCGCGAGGAGGAGGAGGAGAAGGAGGACGCGGCGCTGCGAGGCGGGGGTTTATTACGTGAGGCTCGCGAGGAGGAGCACCTCGCGAAATAAACCGTCCTCCTTCTCCTCGGGGAAGGAGGACGGTTTATTTCGCGAGGAGGAGCTCCTGCGAACTACGCCACAGCCACGTAAATCGACCCAGTCGGCAATACGCTGTATAGCGTGCAATGACTGTCCGGGGGACCCCTGGCCGACCAGCGTGTTCTGTCTAGTGTCACTGCGAACAGATCCACAGACAGAACTCCGCCACGAACGCGTGAACCGACACGATCGGTGATACGCCGTATAGCGGGCTATAATGGCCACCCAGGATATATTTCGACAGACCACCAGCGCGCCCCGCCAAGTGTTTCCACTGACGGGACTCCGCCACGAACGCGTGAACCGGCCTAGCCGGTAATACGTTGTATAACGGGCTATAATGGCTGCTTTATGTGTGTTTAACAGACCACCAGCACACCCCGTCAAGTGTCTCAACTGACGTCGTATAGCGGGCTATAATGACTGTCCACACCGGTGGTGGAGAAAGTACTAAAATGTTTTACTTAAGTAAAAGTACTCAATGTACCAATCAGCAATGTAGAAATACTATACAAGTAAAAGTCAGATATTCAGAATTTACTTGAGTAAAAGTACAAAAGTATTCCAATGTATAAGATGTATACAAATCTTTTGAAAACAGCAGATCGACAAGCTCAAATTTGTACTTTAGTGCAGTACTTGAGTAAATGTACTTAGTTACTTTACACCACTGGCCCTTAATTTGTTTGTTTGCCTACAAACGATCCGTGACAGCAACCCCGAGAGGAGCGACTTAACACCAGCTCTCTGAACTGCACCTTGCAGTGGATTCCAACAGCTGCCAACTCGTAAGTAGTTCTCTCCAAAAAAAAAAATCCAAAAAGATTCTGTTCTACACTTCTGCTCAGAAGACCCACGTCTTAGACTGCTCTGTGGAGATCAAAAAATCTGTGTAATCATGCACACCTGGGCCTTATATAGGGCTGGGTGGGCGTGCCAGTAGGACTGGTGTGTCTTAAATAAATATCCACGTTTTATGCGAGGTGGGGTCATTCCCCATACATATGAAATATGTTGGGTGGAGAAATAGTCTCGATACGATAGAGAACACCCCAGCATCATTATATAGTGGCTGATAGAGGGGGAAAAAGTAAAATATATAAAATATAAATATAAATATTCTTAAAATGTAGGCTTAATGTTGCCTACAATCCCTTTAACAGTGTGTGCAAGTTGTGTGTTTGTAAAGTACCTGCAGAAACAACCACTGCTCCTATGATGACTGAGGGAATACCCATGATGAGGAAGATGATCATTGATGCAAAACACGTGATTCGGGCCTGAGCAGGTGATGCAGCAGAAAAGACCCTCTGATAGAAACACTGGAAGCACAGTCCTCCCAGGGACTGCACACATGCACACAAACACACACACACACACACACACACACACACACACACACACACACACACACACACACACACACACACACACACACGCACGCATTACTATACTTGTGAGGAGATCAAAATATTAGTCAATAGAGTAGCAGTGCCTGAAAACTAGCACGTACACTTCAAATAAAGTAGTACCGTCTGAACACCAGCCCCCACACATCAAATACAGTAGTACCGCCTGAATACCAGCACCCACACATCAAATAGAGTACTACTGCCTGAATACCAGAGCCCACACATCAAATAGAGTAGTACTGCCTGAATACCAGTGCCCACACATCAAATAGAGTAGCACCATCTGAATATCAGTGCCCACACATCAAACAGAGTAGTACCGCCTGAATACCAGCATAAACTTATCAAACAGAGCAGGCATCACTTACTCACGCTGGGTGTGATATTTTAACTAACGAGGAATGTGCCAGCGTGTGTGCATGAGGTTCCACACAGCTGAGTTAATACACCAGAGACTGGGGTCAAGCCAAATAAAATACAATGAAATATAGTAGTAATACCATCAGACGCAAAACAAAGGAACTGAACCAGTGCACACATGGACATCACCGCTGTCGGGCGGAAAGCTTGTAGCTGTAGCTTATAACTATTACTTTTAAGACAATGGAAAAAAAAACCTGCATTCCAATGGATCCAATGCAGTTATTATTTAGTCAAAAACTCTTGTTACCACATGAACCCAATAGCTATTTTGAGCGAACATTATGCGAAAATTGTAGATCTTCCAGCTTGGCTGTTTCCCCTAGCCTGGTAAACCCCCCTCCCTCCGGAAATCTCATTTGCATTTGGTTTCAGGAAGGAGGGTCTGGGATTGCTCACAGAGTAAAGCTGCCCGAACCACTGCGCATACGAACCAATCAGTGGCTGCTAGGGGCGGGATCATCCAATCACCTGCCTAGTAGCTTGAAAAAATGAAACTCCGTTTGTCATCGATTCTGCGCCCGGAGTCTCAGATGCAAGTACGCTGTGAAACAAAATGTGTGTCGCAAGCTTCTTCCATTTGACGGAGTGAGGTTATGTTTCCCCTACTTTTGTGCAACACTGTCATACCATAAGTATAAAATATGGCGTTAATGTATGAGAAAAACTAAAATATGGAAATATGGATATTGAAGGTCTCTGCATGACATGGCGGATATGTAAAAACAGATGCATACTGTACATGAATAGGATTTGGGGTAAAACAACAACTAACCAATAAGAGGAATTCATCTATCCATTTTCCAACATCCTCCGTCTTGAGCTCCCCCATCCAGGGCGGTGAGTGTAAAGGTGTGAGTGTCACATTAGATGATGATGATGGTTGGAGAATTACAAAGGCAACACACAGCCACTGGGAAAGGCAAGATAAAACAGAACAAGGAAATAGTTCAACAAAAACAATTATGTTCACCACCAGTGAAGAGTTGCACCTCCAGTGCTATCGGGGATGGGGGATGGAGGATAGAGGTTGCCTTAACCACTTTCCAAAATGTATCAAAATGTACCAAAACTTGCCACACTATTTCAAAAAAATATATATATTTCCCAAACTATTTCCAAAAGAAAAAATAATAATTAATTGGATAACATATCCAATATGAGAGTGGGTGTGTTCAGTGTTGTAGTGCTACATTTAGAAGCGGGGGAGCGTACATGCATGCCCATTCACATGCACACGTATGTTCGTGCACGTGCGCAAAATGCACGGATACGCACACACTATAAAAACATGCAGAATCTGCATGTTTTTGTAGTGTGTGTCTGTCCGCGCAATGTCACAATGTTTCCGCATTACATCTGCATTGCAGATGTACTGCGGAAACATTGTGACAGCGCACCTTGACCAATATGAAAACATTACATTGCGTACTGTATGTTATAACATCAATACACATGAATGACAAAAAGTGTACATGTGAGCCTATATGCATGGCAATAAGTGCATGGCAAAGGGTGTATTTTTGCCTAGCAAAAACGTTTGTGTTGGATGTGAATAGTTTGTAGTAGTGACAACTACAACTTATATAATTTATCTGACGCTTGCTCCAGTCTAATTGCCCACTCTACAATCATCAGCAGTACTCTAGATGAACGTTGGATTGTTAAGGTTACAATACAGCAGGATATTATTGCATGTCTTCCATAAACATCACATGCCATATGAACACTCATTGGCCGTGTTTCTCGTAGTTGCTGCGTATATATATATAAATGTGGCAACTATGCACAATGTAGTTTCACATACAAATGTGAATCTTTTGATCACCTGTTACTCGGCAAATGTAAAGTCAAGGGTGTTATTACATTGTATCTCAACCAATGTCATTGTCACAAAACCTTGAGTAGAGATGGGATTTATGGCTCTTTTAAGGGAGGGATGTGTTATATATTATATATATTATGTTATATATTATGCATATGATATATATTATATATACATTTATTATATTGTCGCTGTCCAGCAGGAACCAGCTAACTCAATTTTCAGCTTTTCTTTTCATACATCAACGCTATTGAACACCTTTTACGTCTGTGTAAAAAAAAATGTAACCAATGAAAAGTATTAAAAAGCGCCTTTGACAAAACCTCCCTCCTCAAACTGTCCGTCAAAACCATGCAACTCCCCCCCTCTCCTCTCCTGCTGCCGTTGCACAGCACAGCGCAGAGTGCACTGCGCAGTGAGCGAACACAGACAGAGGAGAAGCAGCACATAAACAAACTAAACGGCAGGGTTTTTCTCCCCGTAGTCTGTTAAAACTATGCAGTGTACCTGTTTATCAAACTTAGCACTGACGCTAATGTTATGAAAACAAGTAATAATTCTATTTCTAAAATCTACGAAGTATTTAATGAGGAGAGCAATGTGACAAGAAATGAGTTCAGAACATTTCTCTCGCTAGTTCTATGCAAACTCCAACTCTGTGAACCCCTCTTTGCAGACGTTATTGTAATATTTAAAGTCCTGTTTATTATTGTAGGCCTATATAATAAGTGTCAAGAAGCATCAGGGCATTAATTCACACGTTGTGATGCATTGTGAGCTTGGAGATCCATTGTTATTAGGAATTTAGCCCCATTTGAAACCTCTCCCTCAACAGGGATTGGAGCTATTGTTCGGACTCGGCCTAACTCCACTTGCGCTGGATTTGTGTTCGGACAAAACTCCTAACTCCCTTGAGCTGGATTTGGGTAAAGTGGTGATAATATAATGACACATGCAAGTAACTGACAATATATAAAGTCACTATACCAACTTTGATGAGGCTGTACTGCTTTGATTAAAAAATATCCAGATGTAATTTTTTTTTCCTTGCCCCCCCAAATATCATTTATGTAAAGGCTACTATAGGCTACAGTGAAGTCGGACTGAATGACTGAAACCTTTTTCTTTTACTCTCTTGGTGTTTTGTTGTAGGGGATTATCTGGCACGTATCTCTTATGAAAGAGAAATTGTATCATCCGTGAAATTGTATCATCTTAATCTAAAAGGTGAGTCTCCTGTTAGTGGTATGCATCCCTGAAATATATAGCTTATAAGGATTTGTAATGTAAGGACTTTGTAATCTGAAAGGAAACTAGAGGTCCGGGCGCCCCATGGGCGCCCTGCCCCCTAGCCACGCACAGGGCTCTAGTGAGGGCTCGCTTATTTTGGGGTTACAAAATCATGGGATGAAAAAAAAAAAAATCTAGGGGGTCCGCGAAGGGGGCGCGGACCCCTTTGCGGACCCCTTCGTGGACCCCTTCATGGACCCCTTCGTGGACCCCTTAGGACACCCGCGAACCCGGGGGGTCCCCCCCCAAAAAACAAACAAACCCAGGGGGTCTTGGGACCCCCGCAAAACATCGCGGACCCCTTCGGACCCCCACGAAACATCGCGGATCCCTTGGGGGTCCCTGGAGACCCTTGGGGGTCCCTGGAGACCTACAGACACGGCAAAGGAAAATGGGAAAAAGCCACAGCCACGCATGCAAGAGGTTGCACATGTACTCTGCAGCTGCACTGAGGCGCTCCAACACAAACACTCTTGACATTAAACTTCACACAACAAACATCAGCACCACACTGCTGTTTGTCCAAAACACACAATATCTCCTCTCCCACCGATGTCATGTGTTCATTTATCGACAGCCATACAGACTCCATTTCAACCCCAAAACACTGTAATTAAATACTCCACACACAAAAGTCTTGCTCGATTTTTAACTGAGAAGAGGTTGCACTTTGCTTGGTACGGTTGCGTGTTGCACGCGCACCCAGGCAGAGTTGCTCGTGCTCGCGCATCCAGGCAGACACAGAGGCGCTTGTTGCTCGCGCGCCGCGGAAGACGCAGAGCCACACACAAAGTGCAGCACGACGCATGCGCAGTTTTGCCGATTGTAATATAGGATGTAAATATGGCAACTCATTTAGTATGTATTGTATGCCTAGGTAGCTTTATGGTTTCCAAAGGACTGGCCGTTTCACTCATGATACAATTTCTCTTTCATAAGAGATACATGTTAATAATCCTCTACAACAAAACACCAAGAGAGTAAAAAAGATAGTTTCAGTCATTCAGTCCGACGTCATTTAGTAGCCTTTTCATAAATGATATTTGGGGGGGCAAGAAAAAAAAAAGAAATTACATTATAACATTATGATGTAATTTCCCCCCCTTGTAACTAAATAACGAACAGTCCCTAACAGCATACATTTCGTTTACAAATGAGGGGATAAATACGTATAATACTCCCCCACCTCAATTACAGTATACATTTAGGGCCCAATACAGCATATTTGATGATGTTACGGCCAACCGTATTTCATTCTGTATTAGTTTATTTCTTTAGATGTATTATAGTATTTGTGTGTTGCTGTATTCAATTCAATTCAATTTCATTCCTGTTTCTAAGGTGGAGAATTGGTAGTGCTGCTGATTGCCAATGTCTGACAGCTGTGGGGAATCGTCCCTGCCACTGATTCGCTGGTTCACTAATGATCATGGTTGCTGATTGGGCGTGGCCTTCTGCTCCTCTATAAAGCCTCAGTTGGAATTCATTGCTGCAGAGGACTGTCAGCCTAACAGCAGCAGATAAGCCATTCCTCTGTTCTCTCACCCAACTTTATGTTTGTCTTTCTTTAGGAAAGACCAGAGACTATGACCCTTTGATTACTCTTATGTTTTGATTGAGTGTGTTTAGTTTAGTTGTTTTCTGTTATAGGTTAGGCAGCTCCAGTTTATATATATTTTTGTAACTCGTTATACTTTGTGTTTGTAATAAATATATATTCAGTTTTAAATCCTTTTGTCCTCTTGCATTTTATGTTGCTTCCCCTAACCCTAGACTAGGGGTCGTAACATGATTGGGGGCTCGTCTTAAAAAGTTAGTTTACAGTTTCGATAGATTTGTTTTTTCTTTTGGTTTGTAAATTGTTCTAATGTGTTTTGTCTCGGGTTGGCAAGTTTGTATTGGGGGTGCTAAGTTTGCGAAGATTCCCACCCTTAGTATTAGATTTTTCATTGCACTAAAGCACCTTTGTTGCTGTTCACTAATAATGTCTCTACTCTCTCTGCACTGCAGGCGGAGGGAAGGGCTGGTGTGTCACAACAATTGTTGGAGAAGGGTATTCTGGTGGCTCCGGGCGAGAAACCTTCACCTGCTACCACGGTAAGTGCGTCTGTGGGTCTAGGAGAGGACGTGAAGGCGAGGGCTGTCCTCCCTAACCCACAGCGACCATGGGGAGGGAGGGGACGCTCTCGTGCCCCATGGTTGAGCACAAGTCCGTGGGGAGGGGGGTTCTCATTTGTGTTGTTGGGGGGGGGGGGGGAGTCTAAGCTGGCCCAAGCTGGCCCTCACCTCTGAGAGGTGGTGCTCCAATCAAGGAGTTAAGGCTAGAGCTGACTGGGTGTACCTGCCCCCTTGACTTAACACTGCCACTCATAACCCTTGGCTAAAAAGCATATTGCTTAAGTGACACCTTAGAACAATCAGAGGTTAATTTGTTAAGTATTACCTGTTCGGGGTATTTGGCTGCTTTTGCAGTATAAATTGGTGGTGGGGAACGCTGCGCAAACTTATGATGTGTTTCTGGATAAATCTGCCAACCAAAATAGTTCGAATGAGCAAAAGGGAGGTAAATGTGGGCCCATATTTTGATTTGTGTGTTAATTACTTGTGTATTATTGTTCAGGCCTTCTGATTAGCTCCTGTCATGTGTGCTGGGGAGGGCTCACATGACAGGTGAACCTTTGTGTCCTTCAGTTGTCGTGTATCTGACTGTGCTTAAGAAGTAGTGTGTCCTTCAGTAGTCGTGTATTCGACTGTCCTTAAGTAGTAGCCTCGTGTCCTTCAGTAGTCGTGTATCCGACTGTCCTTAAGTAGTAGCCTCGTGTCCTTCAGTAGTCGTGTATCCGACTGTCCTTAAGTAGTAGCCTAGTGTGTCCTTCAGTAGTCGTGTATCCGACTGGTCCTTTAGTTTCCCTATTCCCACTTGAAACTCTTTGTGCCCTTTTCCTCCCCTTTGTGTGTGCTTAGTGCCTGTTTGCTCATTTGTGTTGTGTGAATCTGTTAACGTCAAAATGTTTTTATGCATATTTAGTATTCTACCCTCGCGTACTCATTTGAATTGGTTCTCATTATATTGATTCTGGTCAATTTGTGATTTATTAATTCTAACACGTGAAAGGGTATTTTGTTATAACCCCACGTACTAATTTGAATGTTTTTTGATAATCCATTAACTGTATTCTGAAACTGGTCAAGCATAGCCACAGATTAAAATATGAGATTCGAGAGGTTGAGGGAGGCCAACCTCACCTTTTAATGTGACATTCAAAAAGTTGGCTGTGCTATTCTGTCTGATTTGGCCCTAACCCTTCTAGGGAAAACTTCTCGGGGAAGACGTTTTTTTTTAGGAAGGGGGGTGTTACGGCCAACCGTATTTCATTCTGTATTAGTTTATTTCTTTAGATGTATTATAGTATTTGTGTGTTGCTGTATTCTTTCATTCCTGTTTCTAAGGTGGAGAATTGGTAGTGCTGCTGATTGCCAATGTCTGACAGCTGTGGGGAATCGTCCCTGCCACTGATTCGCTGGTTCACTAATGATCATGGTTGCTGATTGGGCGTGGCCACTTCTGCTCCTCTATAAAGCCTCAGTTGGAATTTATTGCTGCAGAGGTCAGAGGACTGTCAGCCTAACAGCAGCAGATAATCCATTCCTCTGTTCTCTCACCCAACTTTATGTTTGTCTTTCTTTAGGAAAGACCAGAGACTATGACCCTATGATTACTCTTATGTTTTGATTGAGTGTGTTTAGTTTAGTTGTTTTCTGTTATAGGTTAGGCAGCTCCAGTTTATATATATTTTTGTAACTCGTTATACTTTGTTTGTAATAAATATATATTCAGTTTTAAATCCTTTGTCCTCTTGCATTTTATGTTGCTTCCCCTAACCCTAGACTAGGGGTCGTAACAGATGAGTTGATAGCTTGTAGATCTGCTATTTCCTACTACCACCACCACTAGTAATAATAATAATAATAAGTTAATGTATCGCCTATTCATAGTAAACTATAATAGCTGTTCAAACGGCTTTTCAGGTAATAATGGTGCTTCAAGGTGATGCCTTCCTGTGCTATTGAAGTGGTATATGCTAATCACAGCATATGGAAGTTTCAAAGTAGTTTACATGGCTATATACCAATAGATATGTCACACTTAATCAGTATTCACATTCCACGTACATCATAGCACAATAGAGATGGGATGTATGGCTCTTTTAAGGGCGCCGGATCTTGGCGATCCATTCCTTTCACAGAGCTGTTCAAAAGACTGGCTCATTTATGGCTCATTTGTCTATTTATTTAAAAAACATATGCAAATGTATATAAATATATATAAAATATGTTTATATCTCATAACATTATTTATATTTAAATTATATAAGTATGATATAATTGATGTTATATCATTATACATTATAATAATATATTATATTAAAAAATATATAATCTAATAGATTACATCATTAATACAGTATTTATTATATTATAATATATCTTTATATCATATACATTACAATACATATTATTATAATATATAAAATTATAATAGAACATTTTATTACAATAATTAATATAATATATCTCTGCTGTCCAGCGGCAACCAGCTAACTCCAAAACGCTCATTTTTCAGGAAATGATTGATTGATTGAATATTTTATTAGGCAAAAAATTTAAAACAGCACAGTTACATTTAAAATACTTTGTCTAACAGGTCCGTTCATAAAAGTCCTTGCGGACTTGTTTCCAATGAGGGCCTTGGTATTTAATTCATAGGCATATATAGTGGCACCACAGTTCAAATATCATTACAAAATAAACAGCCAAAAACAATATATAACACTATGTACAACAAAAAAAATAAAAAAGAGGGGAAAAAAAATAATATGTACAAGAACAGGGGGGGGGGGGGGGTCTGCTGTCTAACGGGAAAATGGTACTACCTCCACCTTTGGCCTCCTGAAAGGTGATTTTTTAAGGCTCTTTTAAATGAGCCCAGCGAACTGCATTTTTTGAGGGATGGAGTTAGACTATTCCAATCCTGGGTGGCAGTGCTGTAGAAGGAGAATTTGCCCATGTTTGATTTATGGGTGGGTGGTACCAAATTGTTGTTAACGCTCCCTCTGGTATTGTGACTGTGGGTGTCGCTAACCTTTTGGAGGTATTTACTCAGATATGCGGGAATTGGGGGCATATCGGGCAAATTTGCATTTACAATTTTGAAGGCCAGTCCCATTTTTAGTTGTTTAACCCTGTCTTCCACCCTGAGCCAGCCTAGGCTGGCAAAATGGGTGGGAGAAAGGTGGGTCATGGGCCCCAATCCGAGGAGTAGCCGAATCAGTTTGTTTTGGGAGGTTTGAAGCTTAGTCTTCAGTGACACTGAGGTGTTGGAGTACCAGGAGGTGCAAGCATAGTCAAAAAGTGGTTGAATCAGGGCCCCAGAGAGGGTCCTGAGGGCCTGAGGGTTGACAAAAGAGGAAACTCTGCCCATAAATTTGGTTCTCTGGTTTACTCTTTTGACCACCTTTGTAGCCATGCTATCACCTGTCAGGTATTTGTCAAGTACACAACCCAAATAGGTAATCTCTTCTTTGCTAGAGATAATTGTGTCATCGACTTTGACCTTGAAATCATTTACATCCATCTGTCTGAGGGAATGTTTGGTCCCAAAGAGAATGGATTCAGTTTTCCCAAGGTGTAGTGACAGTTTGTTATCGGTAAGCCAAGTACGGATTTTTGAGAGTTCGGAGCTGAGCGCCTCCTCAACTTGCAACTTGTCCTCTCCCGAGATCAGGAGTGCCGAGTCATCAGCGAACAGGAACAATTTGCAGTTACAGGCAGCACTCATGTCGTTAATGTATAGAAGAAACAGTAACGGCCCTAGAATGCTGCCCTGAGGAACCCCACAGCTCACCGGGAGGGATGAGGACATGGTTCCGTTGATGTCAACCACTTGTTCTCTTCCCTCCAGGTAAGATCTCATCCAGTTTAGTGATGTGCAGTCAAAACCAATCGCCCTCAGCTTATCAAGTAAAATTGAGTGGTTTACAGTGTCGAACGCTTTTTGGAGGTCCAACATGACCATGCCGCAGTATTTGCCCGCGTCTACCTCACGTTTGATGTAGTCGGTCAGATACAGTAGGCATGTGTCAGTGGAATGGGAGGTTCTGAAGCCCGATTGGAATTCAAACAACAGTTTATGCTCGCTGAGGTAGCTGTTGATTTGTTCTTGAATTAATCGCTCTACAACCTTTGAGATGGAACAAAGGATGGAAACAGGCCTATAGTTGCCAGGTTCTAATTTGCTTCCTTTTTTATGCAGAGGGATTACTCTTGCCAACTTGAAATCCTGTGGGACGTGACACTGGCTGATGGATAGGTTTGTGATTTGGGCTACTATGGGGGCAATAGCAGTAGCTGCGTCTCTGAGGAATCTGGTGGGGATATTGTCAAGGCCGGTGGCCTTGTTTGGCTGGAGGGCGAGTAGTTTTTTCTGCACATCATCAGCATTTACTGGTTTGAATGAAAAGGAGTCTTTTTTAGCCCCTAGTTTAACATAGTGAGCATGGATGTGGTCAGAGCCGTACAAACCTGAATGCTGAGGAAGTTTGCTTACCAACTGGGTTGCAATGGTGGTAAAAAAGCTGTTAAAACAGTTTGCTACCGCTTGCTTGTCGGTAATGAGCACGCCACTTGAAATAATGCAGATGTTTGTAGCTTTGGTTTGAATTTTGTTGTTGCAGCCCAATTTCTGTAGCGCTTCCCACAGCTTTTGTGGGTGGCTTTTGTTTGCCTCAATACTTTCATTTAAGAAATTCTTTTTGGCAGTTTTGACCAATTTGTTTACTACATTTCGTTGATTTCTGCATCTTTCAAGTAGTTGCACATCTTTGCATTTCCTGAACTCAGAGTACATTTTGTTTCTGAGTTTGATTGCATTTAGGATGTCTCCATTCATCCAGGGTTGTGTACGGGCTCTGACTCTCACCACCTTCTTGGGCGCTAGGCTATCAATAACAGACACAAAAGCAGTTTTGAAACCAGTCCAAGACTCCTCAGCCGAGGAGCCACCGAGTACATTTGACCAATCCACTTTCTCAAGAGCTGTTGTGAGAGCTTCTGATGAGTAAGTTTTCACAGCTCTGCAGCTGATCGTGCTATGACAATCAACTACAGATCTGTGAAGCTTACGCGTGCAGAAAATGATGTTATGGTCGCTTAGACTGCACTCAATGACTCCACTTAAAGGAATCCTCGACTGGTCTGATGTCAAAATGAGGTCAATGATGGTCTGAGAAGTGGGGCCTACCCTTGTGATATTTTTTATCATTTGGGTGAGGCTATGCATGTCACAGAATTTTTTGAAAGATTTAAATATGGCGGCGTCTTTCCGGAGTACATCCGTATTGTAGTCGCCAATCAAAATCAATTCCGAATTTCCAATGATTGCCATGTGCTCCTCTAATAAATCATAAAACTCATTTTGACCTGGGGGCCTGTAGATTGCGCCAATTATCAGGGGTTTAGCGTGAGGATAGGTGATTTTTATCCAGACCGATTCCGTGGAGTTGTTCTCCAATTTTGGGTACACATTGAAAATGATGTCAGATCTCACATAAATGCATACCCCTCCTCCACAAAGAGTTCTGTCTTTCCTAATGACATTGTAGCCTATAATCTCAATTTCAGAATCGTCTACTGTGTCATCCAGTTTTGTCTCTGAAAAAGAGAGAACCCCTACCTTGCCATTTCCAAACATGGATCTTATTTCAGACATCTTTGTGGGGTTTTTGAGGCTATTCACATTTAGGTGGATGATGTGTAGTCCTTTTTTGGAGAAAATCGTGTCCATCTGTTCAGTCTGGAAAAAGTCAGGTTCCTTAAGCTGTTTTGTCCCTGTAGCTTCAAAGGTGGGTGGGGCAGGTGGAGGTGTGATCGGGGGAGTGGGGTGGGGGCTTTGTGTTTGCAGCAGGGCAGTGGGGGAGGGGGATAGGGGAGGGGATGGACTTTTGGGGGAAATGGGAAACTCAGGGAGAAAATAATCTCTGTTTCCACGCCGATCCCACAGAGGAAAACCTTGTAGTTGACCTCCAGTGCCCGTTGGAAAAACAGGGACCATGCGGTGGTGCCAGGAGATAGGAAAAACAGTGGGAAAATCACCGTATTCCTGTGCTTCCCTCTGAGAAAAACCTTGCGTTTGTCTCGAGTCCATGTTGCGCATGAGGAAATCCTCTCGTTGATGATGTTGGTGGGGAAACCCCTGTGACGTCATCGGCCAGATTTCCTCTTGCAGTGGTGTTCTGTATGAGAACGTGGGTCCTGGAGCAAACACAGATGTTAAACGGGACAAATAATCCATTCTTGTTTCTCCAGGGCTCTGCTGGGGTTCGTACTTATCAGGTGAGGTTGTCCGTTGCCAAACAAAGTTATTTGTCTGCATGTTGTGGACCGCTGGGCTCCGTCTAACGCTTCCTATACACATTCTACACTACTACATCTATTGCACTACTATATATGGCACTAATCAACGATACTGCTTCTCGTTCATGGACGAAGTCGGGCTTTGACAAAGTCGCCTGTTGCCTTCGTTCACTAGCCGCTTTGAAAGCTGACGCTTTCAGAGCTGGTTTAAACCACTTCAATTGATTGCTAATTGTCTGCCGGGGAGTGCTGGCCCTCCCAGCCACTTTAACAGGTCAATCAATTTGCCTATTCTACCTGAGACTACTTCAAGTGCTCTGTGAGACAGACACAGAGTATCAATGGGCTACTGCTTAAAGCACAAATACAAATATAAACTACAGACTAACACAAGCTAATAATACAGCACTAGTAGCAAAGCACTTAAAGTACAACTGCTAGCAACTTGCTAAATAAGAAAAATGCTATACTCACTACCCAGAAGTTCAGGAGCTCAGTTCACTCCAGATGTTGAAAGCACACTTATATTATATTATAAGAAGACCTTATATTTTTAAAACAAAGCAGTACAGCCTCATCAAAGTTGGTATAGTGACTTTATATATTGTCAGATACTTGCATGTGTCATTATATTATCACCACTTTACCCAAATCCAGCTCAAGTGAGTTAGGAGTCCGAACAGCTGACAATAGCTCCAATTCCTGTTGAGGGAGAGGTTTCAAATGGGGCTAAATTCCTAAAAGCTAACAATGGATCTCCAAGCTCACAATGTGTGAATTAATGCCGTGATGCTTCATGACACTAATTATATAGGCCTACAATAATAAACAGGACTTTAAATATTACAATAACGTCTGCAAAGAGGGGTTCACAGAGTTGGAGTTTGCATAGAACTAGCGAGAGAAATGCTCTGAACTAATTTCTTGTCACATTGCTCTCCTCATTAAATACTTCATAGATTTTAGAAATAGAATTACTTGTTTTCATAACATTAGCGTCAGTGCTAAGTTTGATAAACAGGTACACTGCATAGTTTTAACAGACTACGGGGCGAAAAACGTGCCGTTTAGTTTGTTTATGTGCTGCTCCTCCTCTGTCTGTGTTCGCTCACTGCGCAGTGCACTCTGCGCTGTGCTGTGCAACGGCAGCAGGAGAGGAGAGGGGGGGAGTTGCATGGTTTTGACGGACAGTTTGAGGAGGGAGGTTTTGTCAGAGGCGCTTTTAATACTTTTCATTGGTTACATTACATTTTTTTACACAGACGTAAAGGGTGTTCAATAGGGTTCATTTATTTAAAAAAAAGAGCTGAAATGGAGTTAGCTGCTTCCTGCTGGACAGCGACAATATAATAAATGTATATAATATATAACATATGCATAATATATAATATATATATAATATATAACACATCCCTCCCTTAAAAGAGCCATACATCCCATCTCTACTCAAGGTTTTGAGACAATGACATTGGTTGAGATACAACGTAATAACACCCTTGACTTTACGTTTGCCAGTAACAGGGTGATCAAAAGATTTACATTTGTATTTGAAACTACATTGGGCATATTTGCCCAATGTTACGATATATATATATATTGTAAGTTCCTACGCAACATCTCGTTGGGAAACGCGGCCAATGAGTGTTCATATGGCATGTGATGTGTATGGAAGACATGCAATAATATCCTGCTGTATTGTAACCTTAAAGGTATCATGACATTCATTTTCACTTTTTTTATTTTCAATGTTTTATTTGGGGTTTTATGACCTCAATTACACCCAAAAAACCTGAACTTAGAACATTCAGTGGATTTTCTGTGGTCTGGGGTTTTCTGAATAACTAGGCTAAAAAGTAATCTGAGCTTGGCCCTTCGACAGTGAGGTCACAGTCGATTAATCCCGCCCACTCTACTCCTCGCCCCTCCCCTACCCTATCCTTTCCTTTGGGGGGGGCGGAGCAGAGGCGATGATTGACAGGCAAAATCCCTCACCAGCGACACCCGCAGGCAAAGATTTCTTTTTTCATTGCAGTTGAAAAGGCTTTAGAAATGTGAGAGAAAAACACCTGCCATGGATCACTGGAATGGAATTTTCACTTAAAACTTTTTGTACACTTTTGAAGGACCAGGACAAAGACTTTGAATGTGGTGTAAAAGTGAATGTCATTAAACCTTTAACAATCCAACGTTCATCTAGAGTACTGCTGATGATTGTAGAGTGGGCAATTAGACTGGAGCAAGCGTCAGATAAATTATATAAGTTGTAGTTGTCACTACTACAAACTATTCACATCCAACACAAAGGTTTTTGCTAGGCCAAAATACACCCTTTGCCATGCACTTGCACTGTACACTATGCAATGTAATGTTTTCATATTGGTCAAGGTGCACTGTCACAATGTTTCCGCATTACATCTGCATGTTTTTATAGTGTGTGTGTGTCCGCGCGTTTTGCGCACGTGCACAAAAATATGTGTGCACGTGAATGCGCATGCATGTACGCTCCCCCGCTTCTAAAAGTAGCACTACAACACGAACACACCCACTCTCACATTGGATATGTTGTCCAATTAATTCTTGTTCAAAAATAGCAGATCTGCTCCCCCCTGCTCCCCCCAAGGACCCCTGGGCAGGGGAGGTGCGGGGGGGATGTCAACGGGGCTCTGAGAGAAGCAGGAGCTCTCTAGTGCCTGTGTCTCTGTCTCTGTCTCTGGCTGAAATAGGGCTGTCTCTCTCTCTCTCTCTCTCTGACGTTGCTAAAGCGAATTCCTTTAGACCGATCCATTGGAGTGGGGTTACACCCACTCAAAAATTGTGAAAATATCCGAGTACAGTTACGAGTACACTTAAGGATCTTGCTCATGCAGGGACACCTCGACATATTGCCATGGCCGGAAATTGAACCTAAGACCTTAAGGCTCTCCACCCATTCAGCTATGCCGCCCCTGACATTCATGTACGTACCTATAGGGACCCAACCCCCCAACCCCGTACCTATAGGGACCCAACCCCCCAACCCTAGGGGCCCCTGTCAAATGCACTTCCCAATACTCTCAGAGAAGCCCCCACCCTCCTAACCTTCAAAACCGCCGTCAAAACCCACCTCTTCAATATGGCTTTCCCCAGCTAACCCCCCCCCCTCTCTTCATTCCAGTGTTTTTATTTACTTTATTCCTTAGTTTTAGCCTTTTCTTAGAGTTTTTTCCCCTAAAAAAGTAGTTTTTCTTTGCTGTTTTCTCATGCCCCCACTGGAAAGTGTCTTTGGGTACTTAGAAAAGGGCTATATAAATTTGAGATATTATTATTATTATTATTACCCTTATTATTATTATTATTACACTTATTATTATTATTATTATTATTATTATGTCTGCTCTCACCAGACTGATGAAGATGAACAACAGCTGGAAGACATCGGTGTAGGCCACTGAGTAAAGGCCTCCCAGCAGTGTGTAGGTGATGGCAACACCTGCAGACAGGATGATGGCGTAGGACGAATGTAGATCAAGAATCACACTGACTGTCCCACCTGTAAATACACACAATACACACGTGTCTATAAGCCATTGAACCTAGTGTCCCAACTCTGCACATGTCATAATACTGTAGGTGAACCAACCATGAAAATAGGCAAACTTTCAGCAAAGATAGCAGATTTACAACCTTGAATGCCTTCCACGGAGCGCACTTTTGTAGTTGTTATATATTGTAGGAAAGAAAACATAACGTTAGTTAATCAGTAATGGATATGTCTCTAATAATTAATGATGATAACAAAAACGTCTAGTATTTCCTCTTTATTTCATGTGGCAAAATGCCAATATCTCCGTTCTTCTTGCTTTACGGCAAAAACTAGCTGGATTCAAGGCCACAGCTGTGCAGTAGATTGCCCTGTGTGGCCATCCCCCCCCCCTCTACTACGACAACCCTGTGCGTGTGATGACGTGATCTCCGTGAGGGCAGAGGTCACAGAGAATGTTCCATTATTTTTTAAAGGTACAGTAAAATCGCTCTTTTTCTTTGGCAGTGGGGTGACAATATTACACTATCACTCTGGCAGTCAAAGAGTTAAGAGCTCCGGCCGAGCCCCCCCTCTCTCCTCACAGACTTTTCAGTCCATGCAAGGGATGAATGTCAATAAGAGTGGAATGTCAACATAAACAGTGGAACAAAAGCAAAATACAGCCAGAGGGATGTATCTTTCTGCAAGAAAACACAGCAGCATAATTATATAGTGGCTGATAGAGGGCAAAAAATGCAAAGAAATAATAATAATAAATATATATATATATATATATATATATATATATATATATATATATATATATATATATATATATATATATATATATATATATATATATATATATATATAATATTATTTTATTTTATTTTATTTTTATTTTTTTTAATTCAGGCTCAAAGTTACCTAGTCTGCCTTTAAGGCTTACAAGTCTGTTTACATTCTCCGTGAAACAAGTGTTGTGATTGGTTGAAAAATATTGTTTCCGGGGGAAGTGCATACGATGGAAGTCCCGCCCCAATAGACACTCTCTGCATTAGGCCGTGACCAGGCTTTTCTCCTCGGAAAAGGCTGGGAACGAGGCTATGACTGACCCAAGGCGGCCAGGGTGCCGGCCACCCACAGAATGTCACTGAGCAGACTGGGAAACAGAAGGGCTGTGGTGATTGCGTTGCCATAGCGATGCTGAAACGGATCCATCATCGTCACGTAGCCCTGAGACTTCATTTGTTTAGCAAAGAACAAGCCTCCTGTTGGGACACACCATGAAGGTTATGGGGGGTCCACAGAAGACAGTAAAGTGACAACATTACTGCATCAAGTGTAACAACCAACTGTACTGTAAAAAACTGGTCAAACATTGGTCAAATAAACCTGTGAAAATAGACGGTTTACAAGCTGTGAGCTTGTAGAGCTGCTATTTTCACAATATTTATCTGTGGAACTGAGGAAACAAAATTAAATGCCTCAACTCCTACAATTCCAAGTGCTTGTCAGGGTGGGGGGTCCCCAGTTCCCATATGATTATTTTGGGGTCCAAAATGTTCAAAATCTTCCCACCAATGTTGTACCCAAATCCCATGTTAATGAAGTTGAGGGCATAATAAACAGGATGTTGGAGTGTGTTTAGTGTTTTTTCAAAAAATAATACATATATATTGAACGTGATTTCCAAGTCTGTTACATCACAGGCTTAAATCTGGAAAAAAAAGAAAATGGAAAGAATATCATGCTGCTTCTTACCAATGAGGAAGGTCATCACATATACAGTGGGCCCTAGGGCCCAGATGACGCCACGAGAGGGAGTGTAGACAGCCTCAGCTGTACCCATGATGTAGCCTCCTCCAACCCAGGTGGCTGATGATGAAGATAAAGCAGTTAACACAGTTAACACAGTCAGTCACATGTATACACATGAACACACACATGAACACACACACACACACACACACACACACACACACACACACACACACACACACACACACACACACACACACACACACACACACACACACACACACACAACTTAGATTGACACTTGCACAAAGGTATTAAGAGCCACAAGCTCGTAATACTTTTCAGTGGTTAAATATTTACTGCAAAAAGCCCACATGGAACCACTTTCAACCTGGTGTCCCTATTTTGGGCATGTCATATAGGCAAAATGTTTCACACATTTTCAAAAGTAGCAAATCTACAAGCTCACAACGCATTGCATCTTTTCAGTACTTTTGCACAATGCTGTCATACAACAATGTACAAAGTAGGGAATTAATTACATTTTAATTAAAAGATGAAATGGAGATAAAAGGACCCTTCATTTATCAATGGAACGTAGAAACCAGCTTAAATTCAAGCCCAGGAATGAGTTAACGCTCACGTCCATGTGGGATTTATCAAGCAATCCAATAAAGCAAATCCTAGCGTACATTTGGTCTGAGCATTGATAAATCTGACGGCAGAAACCGACCGTCATTTAAATAACACGCCCTTAAATATTCTTAAATATATGCCCCTCCCCCTCGAACTGTTCATTGTCTCCGCCAGGCCGAAGGCATGGCGAGAGAGTATGTTTTACCCCCTGTCCGTCCGTGTGTCTGTCCGTGTGTCCGTGTGTCCGTCCGTCCATCTGTCTGTGAGCAGCTTATCTCAGGCACCGTTGGCCCGGTCGCTGCGAAACTGTGCACACACACTAGCCGGATGCCAATTCAGAACCTCTGCCCTACATTTTTCACATGGGCCTGTTATAGCGCCACCAGGAGGCCAATTTGTGCAAAACCCATTTACTCCTACAGATTTTATCCAAACGTCATGCAAATCGGTACACAGTATCTCTATAGTCATGTGATCAACACGGATCTGTCCGATTTTCCATATTCCATCCTCATTGGCTAAGGTTGGCTTCCAAAATTTGCAGGATTGATCCGTTTTGAACAAAATGCCTCAAATCATGAACGCAGCTTGCGCTTTCCGTGCAATTTCACACGCACATTCCCACTAGGCCGAGGAAGAAATGCCACCCTTTTCACATTGGCCTGTTATAGCGCCACCAGCAGGTATAATTTAGCAAAACACATTTTTGGAACAAAATGCCTCAAATCATGAATGCAAGGTCCGATTGCCGTGAAAGGCCCAAGAAGAAATGGCACCCTTTTCACATTGGCCTATTATAGCGCCACCAGGAGGCCACAATAACCTACCTAACCTGGCGGAGACCTGTGCTCCGAGGAGCACTTTTTCAAGTTGTGCATATTTCTTGTTTTTCATACCAGTAACCTGTAAGCTGATTGTATGATGTTCTGCATAGTAGTGTATATCTGTCTGTTTTCTTAAATGTCATCATGATTTGAGTGTGTGGGGATCTCATTTTAAATAAGCTGTTGTGCTTTTATGGGCGATCCAGTTTAGACCTTGTATTGTTAACTGTACTTTCATTTACTTTGTCCATGTCTTTCTAAATAAAGTACTTCAATCAATCAATCAAACATAATTGCCTTGATATAACGTTAACGAGCGGCAGCTTAACACAGACACCTCCCCTCTGCAGTGCTGTCACTGGAGTTGGCTCATTTCTCTCCAAAAGCCTTTGAATATGATTAAGGATTACTGTGATTATGGTAAGCTTACATTTCATATAACACACACCATACAGTAAGAACTCCTCTAACTTTCTTTCACTAGCCCAAAAAAAAAGAAAAAACTTTGCAACATGCACAGTTTGCGTTCGAGTTACATGCACTAAAATAAAGCAATCATGTATTACCTCTGAGTCACAGGCTACCGTGAAGCCACGTTAATGAGAGATTAACAATGCAGTCATAATCTGAACGTTTGTGGAGTGATTGATGAGTGAATGCATAAACATTAATGGATGAAGGCTGGTGTGTGCTGGGATGGTTATAACTCCGATCTCCAGTGGCCCAAATAAATCCACAGCGTGAAGATCACCTGCGCTGGGCACAGGTTTGGAGGTTCAGGTTTTTATCCATAAGGTTGCACACAACTCCAGAGGACGTAGCTTTTGTATATAAATTTGGAGACCTCACTGTCCATGAGAAGATTTACAGCGGCGCCTGTCCCGACTCCCGAAAATGCTCTTGCATAAGCGCGTATAGCCTAGGTCTGAGCCAGATCCGCAAACTTATCTGAATGACTGTTAAAGCACTTGTTTAAATGGGTGAATGATTAAGCACCTAACTTATAACATTGCAAATAGGCTGTGTTAGATTGTTTCCATATCACTTGATTTGAATTGCTTGTCATTGTCACTTGGAAATAGAATAGGCATGCATGTCCATGTATGCCTTTATAAAATGTTATATTTTCACAGGGATTATTTAATAGTGTGTTAGATATACATTTTGGAGTGGATACATGTGTCCAGATGCTTGTCAAATTGTTAGACAATGCTCATCCGCGTGCCATACGCTCAAGTCAAAGTCAGGATGGAACGATAAATGCCGACAATTACGGTGATCTCGCCGTACACTAGTTTTTTGGTCTACACCACTTTTATAAATGAGGGCCAAGGTTTAACTGCCAGACACCAATGGTTTTCAAACTACAGCATGGGAACAGGGGGGTCATGGGAAAAGGCAATCTCACAGAGAATTGTTGCTCTACCTAAAGCTGACAATGGGATGTTGGTTACAAAAATCCAGAAAATGGATTTACGAACTGACAAAGTCTGGTGGCGAGCGATGACTTACTGTATATATAGACCCAGACGCACTGATGTAAAGATGACGCCACCAGTCTTTGTGAAACCGTTTTCTCAGAAGGCTATATCAATGCACGTTTTCAGATAATTACGTTTCTTCAGATATTTTTGGGCTGGTAGATCTGCTCTTTTTGAAACATTTGGAAATCTTGAACAATTGTGAAAAGTTTCAATAATTGTGAAAAGTTTCAATAATTGTGAAAAGTTTCCCTGGATTAGTTTTTCGGATTGGGGGTCGGCGTTCACATCAATGTGGGGGTCCTTGACATGAAAAGGTTTGTGAATCCCTGATCTATGACATATGCATCGTCGTACAAATTGTATTTTCTCACCTGTCATTGTGAAGATGCCAATATAAATGTTGATGTTCCGTCCCCCTATCATGGTGACTTCACTTTTGGATCCCACACATTTCTTCTTCTCCCTCATGGATTTCCTAGAAGCCCAGACCCCCATCGCCAGGATCAAGGCATAGAAAACCAACAGTGCTACCAACGCAGCTATGTTCAGAGCCATCGTGAAACTGTAACACACAAATGCAAGCAGACAGGATATGTTCTTGTTCTTCTTCGTTTTGAAGCCTGTAGTTCAGTGATTTCAAATCCACCATCCGGCCTGAGCTACTCTCCACTGATACCATGCCTGGGTATTGTTATTATGCTGTGGCAACCCCCTCACGGACCCCTGGGGGTCCTCGGACCTTCAAAACATTGGCATACAAAACATAACTTTCATTGAGTGCACTTTAGCTTTTTTTCTCTCTTTAGCTTCCTGTCCTCATGCCTACAAACGTATAATGTATGTACAACTAAGTGATGTATAATATCAGTATCATAAAAATAGATGAAGATCAGATAACCTTATTTGGTCTGAAATCCAGAAGATTTGTTGATCAAGCTGGGAGATGGAGCCTCACTGTCAAAAAGTCCAGGTGTGATCAAGGACACACTTGCCTCTGTAGTTATAGTTCCAGTCTGCGTAATGTTTCACAGACAGATGAAATGACAAACTGTTTGATGAGCTTCATCAAACAGGTTTGTTTAAACCACCCGTGTCTAATGACATGCAATCATGCATCAGTCAATAATGGTCCAGTGTGTGCTACTGACAGACAAGGAACGTTCCGCACCAGAACGTTTTGATCACATCATGTTTTTATTTTTTTTAACCTTACAGTGAACGTTCCGCACCATAAAGTTTAATGTATATACAATACAATGTTTTTACACTTTTTAACCTTACATGAAATCAATTATTTATTTATATTATGAAATTGCGAATTAGCCATTCTTGTATTTGTATAGTTAGCACTTACACTCCCATAAAAATCACTCATTATTTGAAATGTGGGGTTTTCTAGCAACACAATTATGAAAAGAACAAATTAAATGTTTGAATGTGACTTTCTTATGTGCATGCACGTGACTTAGTTGACCTTGTGTGTGGTGTGCCTTAGCCTTATGCTAAGTGTAGTAGTGTCACTGACTAAGATGGAGATCCTTCAATTAACATGGTTACAAAACTGTGTAATGGAAGATGCCATCAAGACTAGTTTAATTAGTGTTTATTTTGTTTGTATATTTATACTTGGTCATCATTTCTTTGTGCACATTTTATGTGCACTATGCAGTTTATTGCTATTAAAATAACGTCATCTTGGTAGTAATTTTGTATATTCATTATTTTATATGATAATTATTTGTTTACATAATGTATGCAAATAATACTAATAAGGAAAGGTTGCATGATTTAGTTATTGGAAGAGATTAATTTATGAACATCCAAACAGACTTAGACTCTCAGATCACCTATCTCAATTATTAGCAAAAATAGATCTACTGTAAGTCCTGGTTTCTGCCAAATTATGACATTGTTTATGAAAATCATACTAATTACAAATGGATGCATGATTTAGATATGGCAAGATGACACATTTCTGGATATGAAAATAATAAACATACTGTATGTCTATACTGTAGCTATTTCCTGATTTCAGCTTATTTATTACATCATTTATGCCAATTATGCTGACTAGAACTTCGGCCGCGCTGCGCGCGGCCTCAGCTCTATCGCCCGCGCCCACATAGCACCCGCGCCCACATAGCACCCGCGCCCACACAGCGATCTGTGCGCCTGCCCTGCACCCCTCCTCCTCCCCCAATGTGCAGTATTGAGAGCCCTGACGTCACAACATTTGGAGTGATGGCCACTGCACTCTGGTTGGTTGGAATACACCTAGGGCCCAGGTAGAACCCACTTATAGTCCACATGGGCATCCCAGTTAAGAACCACCTCGGCCCCACATAGAATTGGCTAGGTGTGGGCCCACCTAGGGCCCAGGTATAACCCACGTAAAGCCCACATGGGCAACCCAGTTGGGACCCACCTCGGTTTTAGGGTTAGGGTTAGGGTTAGGTTAGGGTTAGGTTATTTAATTATTTTGGGGGAGGCAGCCCCCCAAACTCCTGAAATGCATAGAAATTTATGAAATTATATTAGAAAAGCCAGGCCCCCAAACCCCTGTGTTTAAGTATTTATTTATGAATTATATTATTTATGTATTTATTAGCTGTAATAATAATCCATTATGAAGAATTCCGTTTTCCAGATGAGCATAACAACATAAGAGTTGTTCTTTAAATGGGCACACTATTTAATTATATTGATTAATATATATGAAATACATGTTTATTTATTAGACTTACGGCATGTTTGTTCCCCCCCTCCCCCCGAGTATTTTTTTTCTCTGTGTCTCTCTCTCTCTCTCTCCGTGTGTGTGTGTGTGTGTGTGTGTGTGTGTGTGTGTGTGTGTGTGTGTGTGTGTGTGTGTGTGTGTGTAACATCTGCAAGGCAACAGCTCCTCCTCCCTCTCTCTCCCTCTCCGTGACTGTCTCTCCCCCTCTCTCCCTCCCCCTCTCTCTCTTTCTCTCTCCCTCTGTCCGTTTGTCTCTCTCCCCCCCACACACACTCGCACGCACACACATCTCTCCTTGTCTCTCTCTCTCTCCCTCCCCCTTTCTTTCTCTCTCTCTCTCTCCCCCTCCCTCCCTCCCCCTCTCGCTCTCGCGCGCTCGCTCTCTCTCTCACTCTCTCTCCCTCCCTCTCTGTCTGAGACGCTCCCAGCCACATCTCTCCTTGTCTCTCTCTCCCTCCCCCTTTCTTTCTTTCTCTCTCTCTCTCTCTCTCTCTCCCCCTCCCTCCCTCCCTCCCTCCCCCTCTCTCTCTCGCTCGCTCGCTCTCTCTCTCTAGTCCGGTGGCTTTCGTTGCATATTTGAATGGAGTTTGTTGGTCCGTGCGTGTCTGTCCAACGCAGCTCGCCCAACTCTCACGGAGCCCTGCCGTTACTGCGTCTGTGTTGTCGGCAGGGAGCTCCTTGGGGCTCGTTTGCATAGACCACCGCAACGCTTGTTTCTTGCCCTGTGTCGTTCTCTGTGCTGTCTGTGTGCTCTGCGGGGGGAGGGGCTACGAGTTAGTTGGGCCATGTGTGTGCTTGGAGACTGGCCCCATACACTCCCCATACACTCGTGTACACTCCATGAGTGTGGCCGCCAATTATAGTAGGAGGATGACAAAGGGTTGCATGATTTAGTTATTGTAAGGTAATAATATCTGGACATGTAAACATTGACTTAAGTCTATGCCTACTGCCTCTGTAGTTACAGTTCCAGTCTGCTTAATGTTTCACAGACAGATGAGTTGACAAACTGTGATGAGCTTCATAAAACAGGTTTGTTTTCACTACCCGTGTGTAATGACATGCAATCATGCATCAGTCAATACGGTCCCGTGTGTGCTACTGGCAGACAGGGAACGTTCCGCGCCATAAAGTTTAATACATATACAATACAATGTTTTTACATTTTTTAACCAATACATGAAATCAATTATTTATTTATATTTTGAAATTATGAATTAGCAATTTTAGTATTTTTATAGTTAGCTAGCACTTACACTCCCACCATCATTAGTTGAAATGTGGGGCTTTCTTGCAACCAAATTATGAAAAGAACACATTACACATTACATTGAATGTGACTTTCTTATGTTCATGCGCGTGACTTAGTTGGCCTTGTGTTTTGGTGTGCCTTATTCTAAGTGTAGTGTCACTGACCAGTGGCTTCATTTTAAGGGCTTGATCTTCGTCTAGGTGGGGGTCTCACTTCCACACACACACATGGAACTGCCTGTTATTCTAATGTGAACGACAGGGTTTAAAAGGTGAACTGTAATGTAACTCAGTACTGTGCCCAGTCCGAGCCGAAGGGCTGTAGGACAGGGGCTCCCTGGGTCTTATGCTGTTGTACTTGTTGCTGAATAAACCGAATGATTCTGAACCTGAGTCCGGACGTCGTCTTCTACACTTTATTCTAAGCAGCTGGGCCTGGTAACTTTCCACATCTATATGGCTATAGTTCAATTCAATTCTTTGAATGGTGGGTATTCAGTGTTTGCTTTTCTGGTTTTCATTGCTTTGCGGTTCCATCTGGATACCAACCAATCTGGCAATTTCAGAAGTTTGAACTCATTGCAGTTGTTAAGAACTTTCAATATGTTAACGTGAGCCATTGCAGCTTCGCAGCCCTTGAGGAAATCGGCAAAATCTCTTAGCTCATAGCCATCTTTAGAGCTTATCTTTGGCCATGCGTACCGCGTCTATAAAGGACTTCCCAATTAGAACAGCTGCCAGCTGCCTTCTAACAGCTGCCAGGCTGTGTCATATGCTTCTTCGGTGCCTAGTAGGAAGAAACCTTCAACTGCTTTTTTTGCAGCACCACTTAGGTACTTTCTCAGGTAATACGTTTTTTCGTTATTGTCTCCGCCAGGCCGAAAGGCATGGCGAGAGAGTATGTTTTACCCCCTGTCCGTCCGTGTGTCCGTCCGTGTGTCCGTCCTGTCCGTCCGTTAGCAGCTAATCTCTGGCACCGTTGGCCCGGCCGCTGCGAAACTGTGCACGCACACTCCCTGGATGCCAACTCAGATAGGCCTGTTATAGTGCCACCAGGAGGCCGATATGTGCAAAACACATTTATTGATACTACTCCTACAGATTTTGTCCAAACATCACACAAATCGGTACACAGTATCTCTATAGTCATGTGATCAACACGGATTTATCCGATTTCCCATATTCCATCCTGATTGCCTAAAATTGGCTTCCAAAGTTTGCAGGATTGTTCCGTTTTGAACAAAATGCCTCAAATCATGAACGTAGCTTGCGATTTCCGTGAAATTTCACACGCACATTTCTATTAGGCCGACGAAGAAATGTCACCCTTTTCACATTGGCCTGTTATAGTGCCACCAGCAGGTCTAATATTGCAAACATATTTTTGGAACAAAATGCCTTAAATCATGAATGCAGTGTCCCATTGCAGTGAAAAGCCCTTGAACAAATGGCACCCCTTTCACATTGGCCTATTATAGCGCCACCAGGAGGCCACAATAACGTACCTGACCTGGCGGAGACCTGTGCTCCGAGGAGCAATTTTTCTACTTGGGAATGTTTTTCTTGTCAATTAATGTCTTGAAAGATAGTTGCCAGTCTTTATATATCAAAGGATCTCCAGTGAATACCTCAGGCTCTGGCGTTGGAAGACGATTGGCACTTATAACTTCTGCTAGAACACTGACAAAATCAAGGCTGTTCTGATCTTGTGGCAAGGGCGTTGCATTTGGTGCAGCTTGAGGTAGACTTTGGGGACTATAGGGCTTGACTTGTGACCAGCCGCGTATGGTGAATTTTAACGTTGACCGGGCCAGAATCTTAACCCCCCTCGCGCAACAACGGCTGATAAGTCTATTGAGAATTAACGAGCCATTCCGGGTGGAAAATGGAACGCTCGTCCCAAAACACACTGCCCCATTTTTTTCGCGGACCGAGGCCGCCGGTTTAGAACCGGAGCAGGGTGTTTTAGGATGACGGTTCTTCTTCTATTACATCTGAATGGAGAGAGGTGCTCGTCTCTGCGCAATGGAGAACCGGTTTGACGGCGAAACTGGTTTTCTAATGGCCACTCATTAACAATTCGGCCGAATGCAAATGAGTCCCATTTGAAAACAAAGGCGACTTATAGGGTGAGGGGCTGCTAATGTTGTTATGTT
Organism: Gymnoscopelus braueri; assembly: GCF_963280865.1. NCBI lineage: Eukaryota > Metazoa > Chordata > Actinopteri > Myctophiformes > Myctophidae > Gymnoscopelus > Gymnoscopelus braueri. The sequence goes on along the minus strand of NW_027660469.1, from coordinate 29,041 downwards.
GATTATTATTATTTTTTTTCCCCTGGCGGATCTTGCCCCTAAACAGGGTTTACACAGACCGGGCCATGGCCTCGTTGGCCCCAATGACCGTACGCCTCTGCTTGTGACTTGTTGATATTGTGGAATTAATGAGGAGATAGAGATGTGGGGAGCTTAAGTTGTAACTGGCAGAGTTTGAGGAATGAATGGGGAACTTCAGACCTGAATGGCTTGTGCTGTAAATGGCGGAGATAATAATAATAAAATCTGCAAAGAAACAAGTAACTAAAGCTGTCAAATTCTGTAATTGTAGTGGAGTAAAATTAACAAAAATGTGAAGTAAAGTAAAAGTACCTCAACATTGTGCTGTGCATTGTAAGCACTTGTATGGTATACTTGAGTAACTGTACTTAGTTACTTGCATATGTCATTAGAATGCTTTATTCTTCATGCAAAATCAATTTCAACAGTGCCAAACCTCAAATAAAATCTGTATGGGCCCAACATTTGTCAACAAAAATATATAAAAAAAGAAAAAACGATGTATTGCTTGTAGCCTATGCATCATCTAGACATGATGCAGATTCCACGCTTTTTATTTATTTTCTAGGCTATCAGTTGCATTTAGAGCTGAATTATTAGGTCCCTCAGCGTGTTTGCCATGTGTCGGCCAACTCAGCCAAAGTTCCATGTAAGGATGATAACAGACTATCATGCCTTAATGTAACTGGAGGCACAGACGCGCCTCCAGTGTCCGTGGCCAATCTACAAGCAAATTGAAAATATATATTTTTTTAAATAGCAGATCTACAAGCTCAAGCTGTTGTGAGCTTGTAGATCTGCTATTTTCAAAAAACAATCTTGAAATAAAATGTGGAATATTTGGAATAACATTCTAACAACACAAAACTTGTATGGGGCTCCAGCTGGCACACAACATTTTCAGAGTTATAGGGACAAATAGCCTACATATTAATTTGGGTGTCAACAAAAAGCAATACATTGTTACATCGTACAAGCAATACATAGTTTTTTTTTCTGGTCATAATGAAATTTTATGACCAGCTGGCAGCCGTCCAGATTCATCATGACATACACCTGTGATACGCACATTTGAGGGATTGACACGCCCCTTTGTGAATTGCACGTCAGTTGTAGCCTACAGAAAATACACCCTCCTTTAGTAACTTTTTTTACTCCTTATTTACGACCAGCTTAGTGAATCGGGGCCATTGATTTAACACACATTCAATCATTGAACTGTTCAAATCCTGTAGCGTCTGTGATTAACACAATAATCAAATATTTTCAAAATTATTGAAAACATGATTGAATTTCACTTTCATTAGAAGTGCATTATGAATTTAAAATAATTGAAAAGATTGTTAATACTATCAGCATCATTTATGATAACCAAGTTAAATATGTTCTCTCTACTCCATCAGATAATTGTGTAAACTTCTCATCACAAAATGGTTTCAACAAATGGGCTAACCAGACCAACACCACCTCTGCTGCCACATAATTCTGGGAGTATGTTTATAAGAGATGATTATCTACTTTGCATTCTGTTCCTGCTCCCATATCCTTTGCACTACAGGCCAGTGTTGCACACTGTGATAAAGAGCTGTAATTTTTATATTGCAACATTACTAAATAATAAAAGTAACTTTGACTTAAAGTACTTTACTGTATGCTTATATTAGAAATGAACACGGTATGCTAATACATCCAACATGCACTTTCATGTGGAGGATTGTTGAAGAGTATACATTTGTGACTGTGACAAATTACTTAAAGGAGAATTCCGGACAAATTAAGTGTTATCTTTGATGTCTCGTTACTCACCTACCGATGTGAAAAGTAGCGTTCTTTTTTTTCATATATTCCCCTGTCGTCATTTTTTAAACCCCCTCCGTTGTCATAATGGGAGCGCGTGGCTAAGGGAAATTCGTCTATTATAACCGACGCAAAGTTGTTTTTTTCACTACTAGTATTCATAGTAGAGTCTCATGATAGTCAAACATGCGTTGAAACTATCTGCGAGGCTGCCGTCAATGGCGAACGATTTAACACTGGTTGCTTGTTTCCAGATTCTGGCAACACGAGTTGCCAGGTTCTGGAAGAAACAAGCAACCAGTGTTAAATCGTTCGCCATTGACGGCAGCCTCGCAGATAGTTTCAACGCATGTTTGACTATCATGAGACTCTACTATGAATACTAGTAGTGAAAAAAACAACTTTGCGTCGGTTATAATAGACGAATTTCCCTTAGCCACGCGCTCCCATTATGACAACGGAGGGGGTTTAAAAAATGACGACAGGGGAATATATGAAAAAAAAGAACGCTACTTTTCACATCGGTAGGTGAGTAACGAGACATCAAAGATAACACTTAATTTGTCCGGAATTCTCCTTTAAAAGTGGTGAAATTGCCTTCCTTTGAATATTCAGTTATCACACATGTAAAACTGACATTGATGGAAGTATCAATAGGAAACTATTGGTATAAGTAGAGGCTTTCATATATCATCCATTTCAGCCAGACACTAAAATAAATGCATCCCTTCTTTGTACAATCTGTCTGTCTGTCCAGGCGACGAGTGCTGGCTATCTCAGGAGGTATTGAAGAGGTGGGCAGCATCAGATGGGAGATTGTGTTATGCCTCATTGCTATGTGGATAATCTGCTACTTTTGTATTTGGAAAGGAGTCAGGTCAACTGGAAAGGTATTATTGCACAAATATAATACTGATGAAGTCATTCTACCACTGTAGTATTCACTTTTGTATATGCAATAACAACCTATCATTTACAGGTGGTATATTTCACCGCTACCTTCCCCTATGCAATGTTATTGATTCTTCTGATCCGTGGACTCACTCTACCAGGGGCTTTACAAGGCATTGTGTACTACCTCCTTCCTGAACCCTCACATCTCACCAACCCACAGGTAGCAGATTATGATCAGATGTGCTAAGATGAATACAATAAATTCAATAGGCTGATTTCATTCCATGAGAGGTTAACTGAATGGCTTTATGAATGCATCTCTCATTGCTACTTTTGTCAGAACAGGTGTGGGTGGAAGCTGTTGCCCAGGTCTTCTTCTCTTACAGTATAGGGGAGGGTACCTTAATTGTTCTAGGAAGCTACAACATGTACAACAACAACTGCTACAGGCAGGTCTGTTCAAAATGGATTTTGTTAAGTTGCGTTGGTTACTTGGTATCCATAGCAATAAGAGCAATGGGTGGCTGTGAACACATAACCTATATCTGGAACTATACTGGTCCATAATAACTAGGCCTACTGCTAATGACCAAATGTAAGATATCTCTCTTGTCGGGCAGAAACCATCTAACTCCAAAATGTTAATTTTTCAGGAAATGAAAAAACAAGCAAAAAGTGGAGTTAGGATATTTTGTTCATCATTGATAAGAACAGCTGAATGGACCTCCAAGCTCACAATGAGGTTGGAGGTCAAAATGGGGTGGAGCCTGGAGTCAGCTAAACCATGCTCCAATGGAGTTTGCTGGTTTTGTCAGAAGCGCTTTTTAATACTTTTCATTGGTTAAATATTTTGTTAACCAACACACAGACCAGGAATGGGTGTTCAATAGCACTGATTTCTGAAAAATAAAAATACAAGCTCAAAAATGGAGTTGGTTGGTTTCTGCCTGACAGCAACGATATTCAGAATACAGCTGTTTAATTATTGTGAGGTCAAATCTGAAGCTAAAGACTATGATTTGTATTATGTTTTGCAGAGATTCCCTATATCTGTGTTTGCTGAACAGCGCCACTGGGACCGTACCTATGTTCCCCAGGTTCTATGTTCCCCAGGTTCTATGTTCCCCTCCCCCCCAAAAAAAGGTTCTATGTTCCCCGGGTTCTATGTTCCCCGCTCAAACAAAAAAGGGTTCTATGTTCCCCACTCATCCAAAAAAAGGTTCTATGTTCCCCACTCAACCAAAAAAAGGTTCTATGTTCCCCGCTCACCCAAAAATGCAGGAAATGGTGAGACATTTAAAAAGGTTTAAATACATATTTATACCCATTAGTTATTTGTAATTTTTCAGTTTTTAAAGTGTCAAAATATCATGTTTTGAAAACTTCTTTGACATGACTCAAAATCTATTAAGGGGTGTCACGATACATTAATTTCACGGTACATATGATACGATACACGATATTGGGCTCACGATATCGATACGATATTATTATCATTTTTACTATCATCAACATTGGCCATCATCTTCAGTTAAGTGCTTAATTTATAAAGCATATAAAACTAGAAAAAGTGCTCCTCGGAGCACAAGTCCCAATGTGAAAAGGGTGGCATTTCTTCTTAGGCCTTTCAATGGGACACTGCATTCATGATTTGAGGCATTTTGTTCCAAAAATGTGTTTTGCTAAATTAGACCTGCTGGTGGCGCTATAACAGGCCAAGATGAATGTGAAAAGGGGGGCATTTCTTCCTCGGCCTAGTGGGAATCTGCATGCAAAATTGCACGGAAATTGCACACTGCGTTCATGTTTTGAGGCATTTTGTTCAAAACTGACCAATCCTGCAAACTTTGGAAGCCACTGTAAGCCAAATAGGATGGAATATGAAATATCGGACAGATCCATCAGAATCACATGACTATGGAGATGCAGTGTACCAATTTGCGTGTTTTTTGGACAGAATCTGAAGGAATAATCTCCAGAAATGTATTTTACATAAGTCGGCCTCCTGGTGGCGCTGTAAAAAGCAGATGTGAAAAATGCAGTCCAGATGTTTTTTCTTGGCCTCTAGGGAGTGTGCGTGCAAAGTTTCACGCAGATCGGTGCAGTTATAGTTAAAAATGCAAATCGGCCAGTTATAGCGCCACCATGAGGCTGATTTGAAAATGTTCAAGTGGCATTTCTTCCTCGGCCTAGTGGGAATGTGCGTGTGCAATTTTATGGAAATGGCAAGCTGCGTTCATGATTGGAGGCAGTTTGTTCAAAACGGACCAATCCTGCAAACTTTGGAAGCCAACCTTAGCCAATGAGGATGCAATATTGGAAATCGGACAGATCCGGGTTGATCACATGACTATAGAGATACTGTGTACTGATTTGCATGACGTTTGGTTACAAGCTGTAGGTGTAATGGGAACAAATGGGTTTTGCACAAATCGGCCTCCTGGTGGCGCTATAACAGGCCCATGTGAAAAATGTGAGGCAGAGGTTCTGAATTGGCATCCAGGGAGTGTGTGTGCACAGTTTCGCAGCGACCGGGCCAACGGTGCCGGAGATTAGCTGGTAACACACGGACAGGACACACACACACACACACACACACGGACGGACATACGGAGGCTAAAACATACTCTCTCGCCATGCCTTTCGGCCTGGCGGAGACAAAAAGTTACAAAGTTTTTTACACACAAAAATAAATACAACTAGAAAAAGTGCTCCTCGGAGCACAGGTCTATGCCAGGTCAGGTACGTTATTGTGGCCTCCTGGTGGCGGTATATTAGGCCAATGTGAAAAGGGTGCCATTTCTTCCTAGGCCTTTCACGGCAATCGGACACTGCATTTATGATTTTGTGGCATTTTGTTCCAAAAATGTGTTTTGCTAAATTATACCTGCTGGTGGAGCTATAACAGGGCAATGTGAAATGGGTGGCATTTCTTCCTCGGCCTAGTGGGAATGTGCGTGTGAAATTTCACGGAAATTGCAAGCTGCGTTCATGATTCGAGGCATTTTGTTCAAAACGGACCAATCCTGCAAACTTTGGAAGCCAACCTTAGCCAATCAGGATGGAATATGGGAAATCGGACAGATCCGGGTTGATCACATGACTATAGAGATACTGTGTAACGATTTGCATGGCGTTTGGATAAAATCTGTAGGAGTAATGTAAAAAAAATGGGTTTTGCACAAATCAGCCTCCTGGTGGCGCTATAACAGGCCCATGTAAAAAATTTGGGGCAGAGGTTCTGAATTGTATCGAGGGAGTGTGTGTGCACAGTTTCACAGCGAGCGGGCCAATGGTGCCGGAGATTAGCTGGTAACACACGGACAGGACACACACACGGACGGACGGATGGACAGGGGTAAAACATACTCTCTCGCCATGCCTTTCGGCCTGGTGGAGACAATTATGCAAGCTTAAAGGACAACCCATTTTCACCCATTTTCAACATATCTTCATATAATTGGTCCTCACCAATGCTTATTATCATGGTACAATTTTTGTCCAAGATGGCCGCCAGGGGAAAGGGGCGGGCAAGTTTCTGATAGTAATTCCTCCCCATTATGTTCAGTTGTGTGTGTTCAGAGATGATATTAATAATTGGAAATTAAAAATGTATTTTTCCTGCATTTTTGGGTGAGCGGGGAACATATAACCTTTTTTTTGTTAATGGGGAACATAGAACCTTTTTTGGGGTAAACGGGGAACATAGAACCTTTTTTTAGGTAAAAGGGGAACATAGAACCCAGGGAACATAGAACCTTTTTTGGTAAGTAGGGAACATAGAACCTTTTTTGAGGGGAACATAGAACCTGGGGAACATAGAACCTGGGGAACATAGGTACGGTCCCGCGCCACTAGCATAGTAGCTGGATTTGCCGTCTTCTCAGTGCTGGGATTCATGGCTCACGAGCAGGGTGTTCCCATTGATGAAGTGGCGGAGTCAGGTAGCCTACTGCAAGTCACAATGTCTACGTAAATTATATAAAGATGTAATCCATTCTGAAGTCATACAGACTTCCAAACACAAGAATAATCCCACACATTGTGTGTGGGATAATTCAAGCAACGACTCAGAAAGAAGCAAGTAAGCTAGCAGCAGAAGGTTATGAAAGATGTATTCTCTGTGAGTTGGTTAGATCAGTGTTTATCAACCCTGGCAAACGTCCCAATTTTGGGCCGGGGCTACTGCTGAGGTGTGCCGCGCCGTTTGAAGAAGGTGTGAACCCAGCCCCTCAAGAACAATAGCGGCGATCATCCGTCAATCGATACGGCCATCATCCGTTTCACACACAGCCACGGCCCACGCCCGAGTCCATTCAGTGTAGCGACCATCACCCATAGGAATGCAAATATGTTGGCCTACCTGGTACTGTATAAAAAGGGCACAGGGTATATGCTTTGGCACTCAGTATTACTACATTGTGGTTCGGAACGGGCCGATACGGCGGCCAAGAGCCAAGAGGGGCTGTCATATTATAACCTGCCATGATGATGAATGTCCGACAATAAAACACTAACTAACTAACTGTACTAACTTTAAATCAACATAAGTGTTAGATTTCTTATAAAGTGCTTCTAAATCACTCCAGGGTGTTAGTGTGAACGTAATTTGTGGTGTTTAATTACTCCACGGAGATCGGTAGATGGTCTGTTCACTCGCAGCTGCGGTAACCGAAAGTCTCGCCCCAAAGCACGCTAACCCCATTTGTTTTCGCGGACCAGCGGTTCTTGTATTTGTTTTACTGAGGATAAGGTTAGAAATAAGTTTAGTATTAGGCATAGTTTTACTGATGTTACGTTTAGGAATAAGGTTAGGTTTAGACATAGTTTACTGAGGTTACGTTTAGGAATACCAGGTGGGCGACTGTGTTTTGGGGCGAGTGTTTTGGTAACCGTCTGTAGTGGGTAACTGCGCATGCGTCCGCAATAATGCTATCACTTTTTACTAAGGTGAAATCAGACTCCTCCAGTCAGCACTGACCCAAGTTGGTATATTTGTATGCCAAAGACATTATGTAATGTTTGTAAGGTTTCTTTATTACATCTTGTGTACATGAGTAAATATTTTGTAGCAGCAATAAAATTATTGGGGGGACATTATATATATATATATATATATATATATATATATATATATATATATATATATATATATATATACACACACACAGTATATATAATATATGCACACCGTATATCTAGGTGTGCCCTGGGATCTTTTGGCTATGCCAGGTGTGCCTTGGCACCAAAAAGGTTGGGAAACACTGGGTTAGATTATGTTAAGGGTTATAATATGCCAGCTGACCACTCAGTAGAAGTACCACTGTGCACTGAATTGGCACTGCCAGTGATGATTTGGTAGAATTCGCATCTGAGGAGACACTGGCAGCCCTGTTGCATCAGGGCTTGGTTGTGGCTCAGACTCATACACCGGCTCATGGTTGGATAACATTGAGCAACGACAAATGGTAATGATCTACTGTTATGTTTCTGTTTTCAGGTCCAGGGCTGGCCTTCATTGCATACCCTCAGGCAGTAGCCATGATGCCCCTACCTTTTTCTTTTTCATGATCATTCTCTTGGGTCTGGATACACAGGTAATGTACAAATGGAAGATTACATTTGATACTGACATATATTAGTGGTTGCTGTGAAATCACTTTGCTAAATTTTGTGGTTTTGGGCTAGTGACTTTGGTTGTTGTAAAATACCCCTTTATGTAGGTTATTGCGCGACAGGACGCGCAATAACCCCACGTTTGCAACTACTTTCGCCTGCGCACTTCACCGGGTATGGTCTAGTAATTTATAAAGCAGCTTAAGTAAGTTCTCACTATAAACCCCTTTGTTTCAGAGAACATATAGACACTAATAACAAATATAATGCAGCTGAGAAACTTTGGTCAACTTCATTATGTACTTGCATAATACATGGTCGTTTGGTCGCAAAAAAAAGACCTAGTCTACTTTGGAACTGATGGATAGCAGGATAGGGTTCTGTGCAGACTGCAGTCCATTTGGAAACACTTGGACCCTACCTGGTCGTAGTGTTGTCTGGTTGCTCCTGACATTATCAGAATGGTAGCAGCTAAATCCTTTGATCTCTGATGACCGCAACATTCTCTGTGTCCTCCTACAATACTTTCGGTTTTGGTCCCCCCAACTTGAAAGCACCAGGAGATTGTTTGCTTATAATTATTCACAACAAATCTTTGGATTTGATGATAACTCCCATGGTCGCTAGTTTGAGTCGTGGGAGTCAAACACTTTCTGTTTCTTTTTCCTCAGTAGCTTTCACTGTTTTAAAATACTTGCTTAAATCTGCACACTTTGCAGCTTTTGCACAGATAGCTCTTGTATCCTCTCATTATGTTATACAAGTAAGACGCGCGAACGCTGGAAGCGAACGCAGCTCGAAAATATTGTGTAATTACGGACTTGTGTGTGTGTGTTTTGACTGTAGCTGCCCTCTGGCGCACTCTGGCGGCTGCACACAGGCAGTGCACGCCACGCACACAATATTGCACACAGAGACACAGAGACACACACACACACACACACACAAGACGAGCAGAGTTTCATAGTAGGCTCCACTTGGGCGGAGGCGCCGCGTTCGCAATTATGTTTTTGAGCTCCTGATTATTTTCTTTCCCCAAATTCGACAAGCCAGTGAATGAAATCACATGTTGGCTGGGGGCCGTGTGATGGAATACAAGAACGCCTCGTCCTAAAACACCCTCGCCCCGGGTCTAATCCGGCAGCCACGGTCCGCGAAAAAAATGGGGCAGTGTGTTTTATAGGACGAGCGTTCCGTTTTCCACACGTTTGCTGTTTTGTTTTTTTTTTGCTGTGAGAGGGGGAAAAAAGCGTGTGATTGTGATTGCTCTGTCATTGTGTTTTTGTTTAGTTTGTTGCAATGGAGGTGGTGATGACATCCATTACAGATATGTTTCCCACAGTGCTGCGTAGGACAGGGCGACGGGAGATCTTCCTTCTCATATTCTGCATTATCTGCTTCTTCTCCCAGCTTCTCATGATCACTGAGGTCAGTATTCATTTTATTTTGTCTTCTTCTTATGCATAAAGGCATCGGCATCTAATACTACACAACACTATAGCTTGGCGGGTAACAAGCTAACAATGCCTGCCTGTTGCGAAGTAGGCATCATAGTAGCAAAGTGACCACCACAAAAACAATCTAAAGGAAATGTTAAAGTGCCGTTGGCAATATTGAGACAAAATGTGCTCAAAGGTGGGATAAAGAGGTTCATAATAGTAGCATTAAAAGCTTGCACTGTGGGTGACCACTAATTCTTCCAAAAGGTCAGAAATGCTGACAGAAAAACAGAAACAGAAAAAAAGAGAATAAAGCTCAGATTCTCAACTGCACCCTGGGAAAACACATTTAAAATATCTAGGTTAGATTCAGGTGTGACCCTATGGGTGTGACCTATTGTTTGAACACCAAACAACAGAAAATAAACTTTGTTGCAAATTGCAATCACACCTCATGTCTCTTGCCACCAGGGGGGGGGGGGTGTATGTGTTCCAGCTATTAGACTACTATGCCTGTAATGGAGCCTGCCTTCTCTTTCTTGCTGTGTTTGAGTCCCTGGCTTTGGGCTGGATATTTGGTGGGTATTCTATTTCAGAAATGATTCAAAGTCATTCACAAGCAATCGCAGTGTCCAAACAGTTCAACAGCTAACCTCTGTCCATAACCAGGGATGAGCTGTAGGGGGTGCTATGGGGGCGACCCCTTAGTTCTGGCGCTATGGGGGCTGGGGGGCTGGGAGCTCCAAAATGCACGTGCGAGCACGCACCGTCAGCTGCGGTCTTTAACACCTTAAAGTTTAAACAATAGCCTCTCAAGGTTCGCGCCTTCAGCGGCGAGCCGTTCTCAATAGCGTCTACCTGGCTGCTTTGCATAACATTAGGCTACTCGAGAAAAGCCATGGACTTGAATTGAATGTGTACATTCCTCTCACAATGAGAGACAACAGTCTCTGCACTGCAGAGTGTGAAGGGGATCGCTTAGAAGAGGACCCAGTTCTCTGAGACAAGACAAAGACAAGTTGTCTGATTATTTTAAGTACTTATGTGTGTGGGTGAGTCTATGTAAAGGGCTTTTATATAAAACTAAAAGGAAAATAAAATAATTAATTAATTGAAACAAAAATAAAAACAACAAATTAACAATGCAACTAAATAATAAGATATAATTACATTAAAAATCACATGTTGAATACAGTATTTCAACTAGCACTGAGCTGATTGGCTATGTGCACATGCGTGCACGTGTGCGTGCACGTGACGTCAGAAAATATAGCCCCCCTAGTTCAAAAATCCACAGCTCATCACTGTCCATAACCCTGTACCAAATTCTGAATCAGGAGCAGATCGTATGTGTGGCATCATACATGACATGTGTTGGACAGGCGTGCGCCCCAATCCCATGTTCAAACTCTGCTGGCTCTATCTCACCCCCTTGGTCTCACTGGTGAGTTGAAGCAACATTATCTAGCAGTGGTTTACAACTGTGGTCCTGGTGACAAGACTTTATCCACATTCAGATAATTGTATTCACCTTATGTCCCGTCTCAGAAACAGAAATAGTCCCTGAGTAGATGGCTTGAATGAAAACCAATAGCCTGCGCTTTTTTGAATAATGTCAGTCTTACTTGGAAATGCCCCATATCCATATAGTTTAAGCCTCAAAATGGAGCAATCTAAAACAATGCACAGCATTTGAATTCAAATTCCAAATAAAGTCAGACAACAAAATAAATATCCATAACATGTATAGGCACAAAAGCTTTTTTTTTTCCTTTCTCCCCTCAGCTCTGTTTCATAGGTTCCTTAGTGGAGTACCAGCCCCTAACTTACAACCGTTGGTATATCTATCCAGAATGGGCCAACGTTATGGGCTGGCTGTTTGCTCTCTCCTCCATTGTACTTGTACCAGGGTGGGCACAGATGAAACTGACCACTGGGCCAGGGACCCTCCGCCAGGTGAGAGTACGGTAGGTGGTAACATTTTTGGAATAATTCATTTGAGAGATATACTGTGACAGTGGATTATGTTCTGTAGGTGTAAATGTGGTGCTTGGGATATCTTGAATGATTAACGTTGTACCATGCAGTCCCCACACTGATTCAACTCAGCAACATTACCATTTTGTCTTATTTGTGCCTACCCTGCTAACTAAAGTCTTCAGAATTAATGAAATATGGTGATGAGGGCCTAAAGAATTGTTGCTGACATGGTGCCTCATCATAAGTCCATAATTGTTTTCCTAACTACCAAGGGGGAAAAAAAACGAATCTGCCACTGCTCATCTCAACAGCAATGTCCTTGTAAACACTATCACTACAAACATCAGCAACTGTCCGATTTGATACTCTTTAAAGGGAAAATCCACCCTAATACAGAATTGGCATTCTGCTATTCCAATGACTAGAGGTTCAGGCCGCTTCGCGGCCCTCACATCTATAGATCGGTCCGCGTTGCGGCCCTCACAGCTCTACTTTGCACCAGTTATCCAACTGATATGGAGATCTGTATCTGGCAGTCTGGTCCTTTTTATGGGCATATGGAGATCTCTGTAAGCTGTATTTGTTAGGGCCTGATGCCATGATGACACATTGAGGTTAGACAACACAGTCCATATTTGGCCGTAGCTGTATTGGGAAGTCCTTATATGTAACTGTGGCTGGAGAGAGGGGCATCAAGTCGCCCGTTGTGAAACAGTAGAAAAGAGCAAAATAAGTTAGATTTTTTTTCGATTAGCGAGGCTAGTTAGCTTAGCCTTGTTAGCTCGTTGTCAGGCGTCATGGCTGAACTTCAACCTGGTGTTTGCATTTCCCCATTTACCACCCGTACATCTACATAAACGTTCATATTTCAAATATAAAGTGCTTATCCCATGGCCACGGATGTTAAAATTGTGTACGGGTCCGCATAAGTACCCGTATATTCCGTATTGTTCAATAAAAAGCATTTTAAGTAAATTGTAACATCTGTGGCCATGGGGTAAGGACTTTATATTTCAAATCTGAACGTTTATGTAGATGTACAGGCTGTAAATGGAGAAAGTGCAAGTGTTACCGTGTGGGGAAGGGGAGACCGGAAGGGGAGACCCTTTAGCACCGTTTAGCGTTAGCCAAAATGTCGAAGAGTACTTACACATTACGTCGTCGCAGTCACCGCGGCAAAGTCCGTATTCCCACCACACTCACGCTGATATGTCCGTCATTTTCGTGCCAAACAAAACATTTTTACCCACACCAGCGTCTAAACAAAGGCTCCGTTCCTGCTCGCTCAAAGTCGCTTACAATACCAGGACATGGCAACACTGGAGAGAGACACACGGGGAGCGAAAGAGAAAGACAGAGAGCGACAGACGCAGATTTTGCTGTGTGTGTGTGTGTGTGTGTGTGTGTGTGTGTGTGTGTGTGTGTGTGTGTGTGTGTGTGTGTGTGTGTGTGTGTGTGTGTGTGTGTGTGTGTGTGTGTGTGTGTGTGTACGTGACCGACCGCGTGCGTTATGGGGGGGACGACGACGTAATAATAACAATAACGCTAATCTATTGCCTCACTGTGTGTGTGCGCACACGTGCGCGCGTGTGTGAGAGAGAGCCACACAGACGGAGCGGCACACTACAGATGAGCTCCAAAGATGTTGCCCAATTCTCCCAACTTTCTGTGTTGCCAGATTGTGCGCAAGAAACAAGTAACAAGGTTTATGAAAAAACAACAGAGAGAGGGAGAGAGAGACGGTGGATCTATATACATAATATACATATGGATATTAAATGGATATTTATATATATTCTACATATACATGTTATATAGTATTACACGAGAGAAAGACGGTGGATCTATATAAATACTATACATATCCATATGGATATTTATATACATTCTATATATGTTATTATATATAAATAAATTACACATTAAAATTATTATTGCAATAAACTGTTAGATATCATAATATTAGACATTACAATAATATGTATTATTATGTATATTATATCTTATACTATAATACATATTGTATTAATGATGTTTCATATTATATTAAATAATATATTATTACATATCATAATATATTATAATATCATCAATGTTATATGCTGTATTACAGTACATAACACATATTTAACATATACATTATATCTACAACATAAATATACATACTATTATGACATGAATACATACATATTTACATTTCTTTTTAAAATAAATATAATATACACATCAGCCATAAATGAGCCAGTTTTCACAACAGCTCTTTGAAAGGGGTTCGCGATGTTTTCATTTGTATCCCACGATTTTGTTGGCTAATACTTGTAATGTATTATAATATGCTTATAACACTGTGTATAATTATAGTTATAATAACTCATAAATATTCATAATGCTTTATAACAATGATCATAACACATTATAAAGCATTCTATAATGCTGCTGCGTAGGACAGCACTACGTAGGCTACGAAGCCTTTCGGCCTTTCTAAATTAATTAGTTACGTGCGGTTTCCCCGAAGCTAGTTAGGCAGACACGTAACGCCGTGCTCTTTGAGAACCTACCACGGTGGTGTTTCCCGAAGAAAGTTAGATAGCACGTAACGCACAACCAGCTGCTACTAATGAGGGTAGAGCGTAGGTTTGGCCGGGTCCCAGCTGTGTAGGAGGCTCTTACGCAGCTGGCGTAGGCTACGCACAACCTGAAATTGCTTTAGGAAAACCCGGCTCTTACGTGCCTGCTAAGGTACTGCGCAGCCTGTGTGGAGAGAGGCTCTTACGTGCGGTGTTTGGGAAACGGCACATAGACCCTTCGTAAGGACCGCACGTAAGTCCCTACGCAGCATCTCTTTGGGAAACGCGGCCAATGAGTGTTCATATGGCTGTGTATGGAAGACATGTAATAATATCCTGCTGTATTGTAACCTTATCAATCACTAGAAAAACAATCCAACGTTCATCTAGAGTACTGCTGATGATTTCAGAGTGGGCAATTAGACTGGAGCAAGTGTCAGATAAATTATATAAGTTGTATAACTACTACAAACTATTCACATCCAACACAAAGGTTTTTGCTAGGCAAAAATACACCCTTTGCCATGCACTTCTTGCCATGCATATAGGCTCACATGTACACCTTTTGTCATTCATATGTATTGATGTTATAACATAATGTAATGTTTTCAAATTGGTCATGGTGCGCTGTCACAATGTTTCCGCATTACACTGCATGCTTTTATAGTGTGCGTGTCCCCGCGTTTCGCGCACGTGCACAAAAATGCGCATGCACGTGAATGCGCATGCATGTACGTTCCCCCGCTTCTAAAAGTAGCACTACAACACTGAACACACCCACTCTCATGTTATCCAATTCATTCTTGTTTTATTCTAGCCATATATCCTAAACGAAAACGTGAATCATGAATTAAATCATAAATAGCCTACGCGTTGTCTGTTTGCCGTAGGCCTATGTTGTTGAGGTTTGGGTTTGAATTTAGTTTTATAGTTAAACAGTTTTTGGAGTGAATACAGTGGAAGTCTACACGGCATTAGACCTGGCGTGAGATCTGAGCGGGCCGTATGCCTAAGTAAAAGTCACGATAGATTCATAAATGCCGAAAATTGTGGCGATCTCGCTGTCCGCCCATTATTTGGTCTACACCACGTTGATAAATGAGGGCAGTATCTGTCTTTGTCTCCAGTGACTGCGAGTGCAGCCTTCAGCAATAAGATCAAATTACTAAGAAGGGGAGGAGCCAATGAAAATAACAGATCTTCAAGTTAATAACGCGTCGCACTGTTATTTTGTAGATCTGTTTTGCTAAATCGTGACGTATATTATGTAGGGGTGGGACAATATATCGATATCGCGATATATCGCGATACTTCCTCCCGCGATAAATTATCGATATGCTGCCGATAAATATCGATGGCGCTTTTTTTTTGTGATACTTTTTTTTTTAACTCTGTATTTGTGTGATGATTTTGAACTGTTTGGTGCTATTTTATGTGTTTATGAATTGAATACAAGGTCTATCGTGATATATCGTTGGTGAAATTTCATGCAATATATCGTGATATCGCAATATATCGAATATCGTGATATTATTGTTATCGAGGGCCTAATATCGCCACAGATATCGTATTGTGAGATACCCATATCGTCCCACCTCCAACTACTTGCGGAAGTAGTCTGCAAAATTATTGGGTACTGTAACCGACACGTTGATAACAGAGTGACGTCGCGAGCAAACCATTAAAATACCAGACTGCCACACCAAGGGGCTGTTTGGGATTTCCCACTATCTCTCTCCCATCCTGCTAAAGATAACGTAGATGACATCAAAGATGAGAACCAGGAAGCAAATCTTGCGAGAAAGCAGGCCTTGGAGATCATTCAGGCAAAATGGCCGTCACCTCCACACCGGGAGGTGAAAAAGGCACACTGCCCCCTTTGTGAACCCACACACACACACACACACACACACACACACACACACACACACACACACACACACACACACACACACACACACACACACACACAGTTTGTGAACCCAACACACACACACACACACACACACACACACACACACACACACACACACACACACACACACACACAGAGACACCCCCCCCCCTCTCTCTCTCTCTCTCTCTTTTTCTCCCTCTTTTTAGCACATGGAAAATCATGTTTTCGCCAAAAAAAGTGTGTAGAAGTGACCTGGGCATGGCTCAATGGGCCCATGGCTGACCTCGGTCATGAAGTGCACTGAAGGGTTTTGCTTCCTCCAGAGTCAGCAATCTCACATCAGATAAGGAATTAACATAGAGAGGACTTGTAAACACTTCAAAGGAATCTTGGGGCATAAAGAGTCCCCAGGAACACTACTCTGTGCTCTTCAATACGGAACCACCGACGAGGAGGTCCAGACAGGACCTCCTGTTGGCTCTGCCGCCGACGAGGGAGGACCATTCCTCTCTCCCTGGCTCTTCCATCACCAACCAACGACAAGGAGGGTTAATCACCTTCCGTTGACTCTGCAAACGAGACGATCCACGGGACACCCAAGTCCCCGTCGCACGGAGGCCTACCACGGCCTCACTCTCGTCTCCCAGAGGCAGCGAGCACTGAAAGAGCATCAGTGCGCCCTTCTCCAGGAGGACATCGCCGCGGTCAACTCGGCGACCCGATCTCAGTCACCTTTTACCCTGAGGCTCCCGAATTCTGCGACCACTCGCTAGAACAGTGCCAAGTTGGGCTTTAGGGCGCGCCTGTGCATCTTTCTCCCGAAACCAGAGTCTCAGGACTCAGGCCCTATCCGGGTCTAAAGGTGTGTTGAACCATTTGATTTGTGCATTTATCTTAAGGCGACGTTACTGTGTTTACAGGAGAATATCTGTTATAGTTGAGCATAACTCAGAAGGTATTACAATAATGCATTCCCAATGCGATTCCTTCTTTTCCTCTCTGTAACTTTTCTTTCTCCTGTGTTTCTCCCCACATTTAACCGCATACACAACATAAGTTTCTGTTTCCCAAGCTTTACTTTATAAATACTTGTAACGGTGAAGTCTGAATAAACCCATTTTATTGTAACTTGAAAACAATGATTTTTGGTCTCTTTTGTTGAACCAGTTAAAGATTGTCTCTCTCTGATTGAAGACATTTATATAAACCTGTCCAAGAACTCACGTTACATTACAGTGACGTAAGTTTCAATAATAATAATATATATATATATATATCTATATGTATGTATTATTATATTGTAATTCATTCATAAATTATATTTATATGATTTATGAGATAATTACGTCCTGTGTACATATGCTGTGATATTACCAGCTATGATTATTACAGTACTAAATAGTTTCATACAAACTGTACATCATGCAAGTACAGCAACGGTATGGAAAGCAGCTCTTGTTATAGCCAGAATACTCCATGGGTGTCCTCTATTCTAGTAGAAAGATATTGGCCAGCTAAGTTAATATTTACAAACAGACAACATGTCGCCCTATAAGACGGAAATCAAAGCATGATTTGAATGTTGTATTCTGTTAGCTACAGTGATGTCATGGCCTAGTATGTTCGAATATAGGGGAAAGGAATCTATGTCACAAGTGCGTTGGAGGTGCAAACAAAGAAAACAAAGGTGCTTCTTAATTTTTCATAAGATGGTGGATGTCGCAGGTTCCTGCACAGAAAAAATATGTTTTACATCACTTTTTTTGTTAGGACAATACTATCTGATAAGCATAAATAGCCTCAATGCTACCTATTAATAGATGAAGGACATGTGAAACTATTGTTTCATGAGGCATTAGCCAGACTACTGATTTGCAGTCTGTTTGTACAGTAGATGTTATAGAGTGGATTTTTCCCTTTAGTTTACACTGGAAATTTAAAGGACCATACTGGTCTGGCATGTTTAATCCAATGTCTACAACTCACAGTATAATAGACACTCTACTGCTGACCAGTGACCAAAGCATAGTGTGACTTGTTTGATGTGTGTGGAAGCCAATGGATTCCATTGATTTCAGTAATCCTGCAGCATGAAAATATAATTGCAGACTTAAAACTGAAGCACAGATTGAGTTGAAAAGTCGACCTTCAGTCCCTCGGGGAAATATTTATATAATACGAACACAAGTATAAGTCCATGCCTTATTAGCCACATAATAATGTTGAATAATGTTAATTATTCAGGTTTGTTCATGTTTTAATGACATAGGAATGAATGTAAATTCCCCAATGCGAAATTTCATGGAATAATGGATAATGTAATTATTTCTCTCTACTCATAAGCGCCTCCATTTGTTATGTGAGCCAGCCGACCTGCTGACCCAGAACACAAATGCTCTGCTGCACCATATGACCTCAGAAGCAGAGATGGAAGCGAGAGATGGAAAGGGAGAAGCTGATGAAAGTCTTGTGATTCCTGTGTGTACAGAAATCCTGGATTAATTGTTTAATGATTGATCTACAGTAGGTCTTGTATTTCTATGTTATGTTCATGTTCTAGTTTTCATGGTTCTATGTTCATGTCTTCCCCAGCTGTATCAGTCATGTGTAATCAGCCTGAATCATGTGTCTAGTAATCAGCAATCCTGGATTAATTGTTTAATGATTGTCGCTGTGACATGTGCCAAAGCAATTTCCATGTATAACTGCATAATGTCAGTAAGGTGATTCTGATGAAAACGTTAACTTGACCTAGAAGCCACAGTACATTCAGTGTAACGATAGTTCATGTAGACACGGAAGGCAGAATGTTTATATACTTCATTCACTCCCCGGACCCCCCCATTCGCTAACAAGCTTATTCAGTTGTACTCCTTTAAGGCATACGTTCAACCCCTTGTCATTCTCATTTGCTACAAGCTAACTCACTCACACCCTCATACCCACAGTGCATCTCAGGCGGTTCATTTAAGCAGCCTCTGTTCTCTGTTCATTCTACGTGCTTGGCTGTCAGTGCCGGATGTACAGCTGGTACAGGTTTTCAAATTTTCAAATTCCTTGGTTGCTGAACCAATGCATTTTGCTAGCTGCTGCGAGCTGTCATCTGCTGCTTATCTACGCTTTGTGTGCTGCTCTATGATATTTTGGTGCTATATGAGATGATTTTGCTAATGATGCTGACTTTTACCACTGCTACAGCAGCCAATGCTTCTTCTATTATTGCTGCTAACACTACTGTGCTCATAGCTTAAGCTAACATAGCATGCTTGCTGCCATGTAGAAGTTTGGAATTGTTGTAGCACAAAGCTAATACAGCATGCTTGCTGCCCATGTACAGTAGAAGCTTGGTTGTAGGCTACTCCCTTTTACCATGTGGAAAGCTTGAATTGTTTGTAGCTTAAAGCTAACATAGCATGCTGCTGCATGTAGAATCTTTGTTTGTTATACAGCACTGCACAGTTAACATAGCATGCTTGCTTCCCATGTGGAAAGCTTGAATTGTTTGTAGCTTTAAGCTAACATAGCATGTGGAAAGCTTGAATTATTTATAGCTTAAAGATAACATTGCATGTGGAAAGCTCGAATTGTTTGTAGCTTAAAGCTAACATAGCATGCTTGTTGCCATGTAAAAGCTTTGATTGTTTGTTCAACACTGCACAGTTAACACAGCAGGCTTGCTTCCCATGTAGGCTACTCCCCTTTACCTCATCAGGTAATGAAACTTGGCTATTTTAGATTATTATTATTATTATTATTGTTTGCTTAAAGTTGTACAATGCAGAATCACAAATAACGATTTTTAGCAACCTCTGCTGGTCACTACCGTCACTGCATACAATTTCCCTAGTCCTCGATTACCCAGAATTCCATTCGTTTTCACCGGAAGCCGGAAGCGTTTCAAAAAGCGATCTTTTAATTGTTTTATACTATCTACGGATCGTTTCTCTTAGCCAGTGGAGCATTAGTTACCATGAGCTGTGCTTTCTTTTTCTGTTCTTTTTCGATCTTCCAATCCTACATTATCTTAAAATCAGCGTGAGGTTCCTTTTTGTTAATAGCGCGGTAGTTCCTGGCCAAACAGGAAACCGTTGCGGTAGTTCCTGAGGACGTCGGCCACGACGTCATGACGTTGGCCAGGAACGTCATTTTCCCGGGAAAGTCCCCCCCGTACACGTTCAATAGAAAATATATAAATAAAAGGCTTCCGGGGGTGAAATTCACGTAGTGGGTGTTGTGAAACTTTTGCCACTCGCAAAAGATATACAATTTAACTTTAGTTTTGTTGAAAACGTTACCTAGTATTACTTTAAGGTATAGAAGTACATGGAGCTATTTTTGGGCCAAATCTTTTTCCAAAATAAGTACGGCTTCTAAGTTCTAATGCTGTTCTGCTGAGGCACTCTTGACTCTGGGAATACCCACAATGGTGCAGTGCCATCTAGTTGGCTCTGAAGCTTCAAGCAGAGCTTCCAACAGTTTTATTGCTACTGCTTGCTCAAATGCTTTTATAATATGTTTATACTTATCAAGGCTGTCGTAGACAATCTGTGTTTAACGGGGCATAATATAAGACAAGTCAAATTCAGACATGTACTCAAGCCAGGATAGGAAAACACAGCATGTGTATCAAATCAGTGTTGCCATGTCTGCTTATTACAAGCGACTTTGGGATTGTGTTCTGTAAGTCACAGCAAATATGATTACTAAACAGTGTTCATGTGAAGGAACCCCAGATTCATATGTAATCTTGGTGCAAAAAATGTTTAATATTCTAAACATTTGTTTTGCGACTTGTTTTTATAGACTTGGCCGCTTGTTTCTCTTACAATCTGGCAACACGGCGTGGTGGTGTCACGTGACTACTCCTTGGGAGTAATCAGGAAGTCTCATACAATACAGCAATGCATCTTGGGTACTGTAGTCTATGCAACTGACAGTCATATCATGGTTCACTGCTACCGTGTGAGAATAAGGTGAAAGGGCAAGGGTGTTTTCTTTCTTAACTGGTCATGTGCAGGCATTATGGCAGTGTAACTGTCATGTTAAATAGGTACACAACTATCATGGGATATTCAAGTTAATTTAATCCACTCAGTGAAGCTGTTATTTCTGCATTCCTGTTCTATTCACTTAATTAACGCTCAAGTTCAGGTAACTATAATGTGGGTGGATTAGTTTGCAGATGCTTAAATAGATAATTACTTCATGGTGGATTTGAAGTCTTGTGAAATAGGGCGATTGCTTCAATTGTAGTGGGTTGTCCTCCAGGGGGTGCCATTTAGAGGGCAAACAAAGGTTAATCTGATTCTCAGATGCAGGTGGATTCATTAGTGCACTGAAGCTAATTTGCACGTTACTTCACTTTTAGCTAACCATGTCATTGTAAAGGGATATTCATTGCTTGAATTCACACTGCTTCTGTTTTTCGTTTCATGATTGACTGCTATTATGGTGATCCAAGGCTTTTGATGGCATGACCTTCTTTCCATCACGGATGCCGGGAAGGTTCAGGTTGGGTTGCTGTTAGTTCTAAAGTGCGAGCTACTGATTCTACTACAAAAAAAGCTATTGTTAGCTGTCTGTCTATTTGTCTACCTCCACACTCATTGAGGACAGAACAGGCTCTAATTGATTCATTAGGTATAATTGGTTGTGTTTTATATTAATGAAGCATTGATGTTATGCTATTTTAAAGTCCAAGGTTTATCAGATAATGTAAGGTCATTGTAAATTAAAAGGATTGTGGAAGTATTTGTAAGATTGGTTGATGGTATGGCACATACTTTCACCCGGCTGTATTCCACCATGATACCATTCATAGTAGTAGTAGTAGTATTATATTTTTGTATTTGTTGTGGTCTCTTGGAGTACAGTAGGGCCAAAAGATCTAAATGGGGTTAAAATAAAAGGCTTATCTGTTAATACTACCTAGCTGCTCAAGTTAAAGGTAGCTATAATAGGTTGAATCATTCGGTTCAAATAAAATAATATGTATAGTTTGCTGAGGCTTAGCTTGATTATGCTCTGGTTGCCACCAAGTTTCAATTCGAGCTGTATTTCAAGGTCATTGTTCTTAAATTGTGATAGTTATTTGGGCTGTTGTATATCATTATGTAGCATTGACACCGTACTGCTATTCAAGTCAAAAGCTTAACAGGTAATGTGAGGTAAGGATTGTAGTATATGTAAGAAGGGTTAATGGAAGTAGTTTGGAAGGAGAGCAGATAATGGTAGCTATTTCTATTCATTGTGGATTGAAGCTTGTGAATGGGGTGATTGTTTTAACTGTAATTATCTCTAGGGGGTGCCATTTAGAGGGCATACAAAGGTTAATCTGATTCTCTGCTGCTTCAATTCCTATCAGCATTATGGATTGGATTCATTGTTTGATGAGCTAACTTGCATGTTACCTTCACTTTTAGCTTAAACATGTCTTTGTAAAGGGATATTCATTCATTGCTTAAACTTATTCTGCTTCTGTTTTATGTTTCTTGAGCAACTGCCCATTATGGTGATCCAATTCTGACGATGGCATGAACTTCTGTCCATCATGGATGCTGGGAAGGTTCAGGTTGTGGGTTGCTGCCGGTCTTCATAACTACTGCAGCGATATGGTCATTGCCGAGCAGTTCTCAAGATCACCTTGGTGGTATAACTGGATCTACTTCTGCTGAAGTCATGAGAGGCAGGTCATCATTAATCAAATCTAAATTTATTCTGGTTCAAGCTTACTGAAAGCCATGTCGGTTGCTCACTGCTTGATCTGTGTAACCCACTCACACTGATGTTCTAAAGGAAACGGCGTCCATAAAATCCAGGCGTATGTCAAATGGTATGGATTGTTTAATGATCTCGGACATTTAAGTATTCTGGGATGGTTGCTTTTTATTGAACTTATTACATGGGTGTTTAAATCGCTCCATTCTATGTTGGGATTGTGATAGTGAAATTTTGTGAAAAGTTAATGCATGATTTGACTCAAAAGTAGCTTTGGATCACTCGGCTCATGTGTTGATGAACGCAGCTAGCTGCGAGAAGTTATGTAATTACTAAGCGGAGGAAAGAATCTTAACTAATGTAGATATTATTTGGAAGCAGTTTCTATCAGTATCTTATGGGTTTCTTAGATGTGGGGAATACATTTCTTGCACTGAAAGCTTTAACCCCTTGCATGACATTTCCATTCATGTCTTCTCTTTCAGTCACATGTTTCAATTCCTCTTAAGCACTCTAAATCAGTTATGGAATATCAATTATTGTAAGAACTGATACCGCTTTATTCTAATGGAATATCAATTATTGTAAGAACTGATACTGCTTTTGTCCGTTCTCTTCTGTCTCGCTACCTTCAACGGCGGTTAAATCCTGGGGGAGATGAACCTTGTTCGGATGTTGGGAGGGCCATGTCAAGGCTTGGTTCGCTGCCAGGAAGCAGGATGCCTTCAGATGTGGACTTGCCCAAGTTGTTCACTCCTTTTGGATTGGTGCTGCAACTCAGCAGCATCTTTGGTTCCATCATTCACACTGAAAGCCATGGGTCGTTGGTCATCTGCTGCTTATGAACGTTATATCCGTTAAATACGGATGAAATTCTTTCAGCTCAAAAGAAAGAATTAAAAATGTGTAATCAATTATGGAATTAAGTCAGGAGTTGCATAATTGATGTCGTATGGTTAAGTAATTGCTCCTGCCAGAGCGCAGGTTGGGGGTCAGGTAAAACACTATAGCATCGGTCGTGTTATGGTCTCACGTAGGCTATAGTGTGGTATTATGATGGTAACTTTTATATATGCTTCAGTGGTTTAGGTTGGTAGGCAC
This sequence comes from Gymnoscopelus braueri, assembly GCF_963280865.1. Lineage (NCBI taxonomy): Eukaryota > Metazoa > Chordata > Actinopteri > Myctophiformes > Myctophidae > Gymnoscopelus > Gymnoscopelus braueri. The sequence goes on along the minus strand of NW_027660469.1, from coordinate 5,012 downwards.
GGTTAACCTAAGGTATTGGTCGTGTTTAATCTCGCGTATACCTTAATGTGGTAGGCTTAGATAGGTAAATTTATAAGCATTGGTCGTGTTGGGTCTCACGTATGATTAATGGTGGTTTAGATGGTAGGTTTAGATGGGTAATTCACTATATAGCGTATTCCTTCTATATCAGGTCACCGTTCGGGCGAGCGGGACTTGCCTAAAGGGTTCGCATTGCTGCCATCATATAGAAGGAATTAGACATTGCTGTCTATACACATAGTTATTCATAATTTCATAGTTTATTTCCTTTAACATCAGAACACAGTAGTGTTTTGCCAAATGTGCATCTAATAGTTGCTGCTGGCGCAGAATGTCGGCTTTTAGATGTTAAGGGCATCTTCGGTATGCATTTAAAGGAAATGTGTCATCGCTGACACTCGCATAGTTAATTCATGTAGCATATTTCATTTATATCAAATGGATTTAAATGAAATTGCGTCACTTTGATGCTTTAACTGATAAACATTCTCATATAGGTTAAGGTGTGACTCTGTATTTGCTCACTGCAAGTGAGCGCGTGTTGGGGGTTTGTGATTGAAGATCTGTGTCATTTTGCACAGGAAATCTTTTAATATCACATGAGCAGAGTCACACCGCCAAACTTGAATGCAATATCATTGCATATATGGTAACGGTTATATGTTAATAAATGGTTAATGGTTCATTACGGTCTGGTTATTTCTGAGCTGAAGTGTCTAAATGAAATTCAGTGTAACGATAGTTCATGTAGACACGGAAGGCAGAATGTTTATATACTTCATTCACTCCCCGGACCCCCCCATTCGCTAACAAGCTTATTCAGTTGTACTCCTTTAAGGCATACGTTCAACCCCTTGTCATTCTCATTTGCTACAAGCTAACTCACTCACGCCCTTATACCCACAGTGCATCTCAGGCGGTTCATTTAAGCAGCCTCTGTTCTCTGTTCATTCTACGTGCTTGGCTGTCAGTGCCGGATGTACAGCTGTAGGTTTTCAAATTCCCTCCACCTCCCCGGCCTCCTCCCTGTGGCTTTTAGTTCATATTGTTATTGGTTGATTCTGTGTATTGTACTGTGGTTCTATGGATTATACTATGATTCTGTGTATTGTACTGTGCTTCTATGGATTGTACTATGATATGTGGTAGTTTAATTAGGCATTGAAGGTTCAATGTTTATGTAAAACTGTATTTATGCTCTGCTCTGGGGTTTGTGATTGAAGATCTGTGTCATTTTGCACAGGAAATCTTTTAATATCACATGAGCAGAGTCACACCGCCAAACTTGAATGCAATATCATTGCATATATGGTAACGGTTATATGTTAATAAATGGTTAATGGTTCATTACGGTCTGGTTATTTCTGAGCTGAAGTGTCTGAATGAATTATTTTGGGTGTAAAATTAGATTAGATTTTATTTTCCACGGATTAAAGCAACCTATTTTTGAGCAGAGACATTGTAATGTTATTTGACTATCAGCAACTGATTGTCATCTGTTAGGCCTATTGCTAACAATCAAGTAATTCAACTTTATTTAGAGAAGTGTTCCTTCAAATCCATACTTGTCAGGCCTTATTATGAGAATGTTTTATCATTATTTAATAAAGGTAGCACACATTCATTGAAGGAAAAAAAAACACCAGTGTTGGACAGTAACTATAGTAACTTAACGGAAAAAGTAATATTACCCTTTTCCAGTAACTAGTAATACAACTAATTACTTTCACGTTTGAGTAATAAATATTGCAGTTACTGTAGGTTTTTCGATTGGGGAAAATGGGGAGTATTTGCACACTGGATTGGGAGATGGGCGTATTGATAGGTTTGATAGATGTAGGCACCGCATTGGCACCTTGATGTTGGGAGTGTCTCTGTGGGTGGCCTCCAGCGGCTACAAGTAATGGTCCTCACCTGCTCACCTTAAGTTTGACTGTGGGGGTAGGGTGAGCTGGGAGAGGTATATTTTGTTGACCGCATTTTGTATTTTGCTCGCTGTTTAAATGATTTCTTTGCACATATTTATTACATATATATTTATTGTAAACTTGAGCTTTTGTTTGGACGTGAGTCCTTTTAATGTAAGCGTCATACAGTTTCTATCTCCCGGCCTTAGCCTGCCGGTTGATCGATTTATTGGGGGTCGCTATCAGCCCCAAGATAGTCGGGGAGCGCTTCAAACGAGGAAACTGGAACGCGCACCGCCAACTGAAAGTTGCATTCGTTCATTAGTTTGACTCAGTCACACCCAGTCTATGTTACACGCACGCTTAGCCTAAACACAGCTGCTGTTATGCACGCACGCGCGTGCGCACGCACGCACGCACGCGCACACGCATGCATGCATGCATGCATGCACGCACGCACGCACGCACGCACACACACAGTAGTGCATTTTAAAGTCCTTCCGTTTTCAACCGGCATCCAACATTTAAAAACTTTTGAATGGTTAAATAAAGTTCAGTTCATGTGTTTATTTTGTATCTACATCAAAAAGTTTGTATATTATTGCCTTCTTCTCTCGGAAATATGTTATCACTTGGAAACTTTAATCAAATAAGTCTTTCAGATTGATTAGAAAATGTTGCACTTTTTGACGAAATCTTGGTCAAAACATTGGTAATCAGTGGTCTCGGACAGTGGTTCTCAAAGTGGGGTCAAGGGACGCCCAGGGGTCGTTGGAGGGGTTCCGAGTGTCCCCAGCTAAATTTCTTAATACAGCATCACAATAATTTTAACCACTTTATCCATGTATTCTGTGGCTATTCAAAAATAGCAGATCTACAAGCTCACAGAGCTTTTTTTTTGTTTTTATTCTAAAATCTTGAAAATGTTTGGGAAATTTTTAATAATTTTGATTTGATAATTATAATACTATATCAGACTTATATAGCGCTTTTCATAGTACCCGAAGTGGCTTTACAAAACAAATAAAAACTAGAAAAAGTGCTCCTCGGAGCACAGGTCTCCGCCAGGTCAGGTAGGTTATTGTGGGCCAGCAATGTTCAGAATTCGCCAATCAGGATGGAATATGAAAAATCAGACGAAACCATCTTGATCACTTGACTATAGAGACAATGTGTACCGATTTGCATGAAGTTTGGACAACATTTGTAGGAGTAATATAAAAGAGAAAATTGGTGAAAAAAAACGGCCTCCTGGTGGCGCTATAATAGGGAAATGTTAAAAGGGTGGCATTTGTTCCTCAACGTAGTGCGAATGTGCCTGCAAAGTTTCACCGCAATCGGACGCTGCGTTCATGATTTGTGGCATTTTCTTCAAAACGGGCCACTCCTGCAAACTTTAGATGTCAATCTTAGCCAATCAGGATGGAATATGAAAAATCAAACAGATCCGTCTTGATCACATGACTATAGAGATCATGTGTACCGATTTGTGTGAAATTTGGATCTAATCTGAAGGCTTAATATCAAAACATTTGTTTTACATAAGTCGGCCTCCTGGTGGCGCTATAAAATGCAAATGTGAAAAAGGCAGGGCAACAGTTTTCCCTTGGCCTCTAGAGAGTGAGCATACAATGTTTTACACAGATCGGTGCAGTTATAGGTAAAAACACAAATTGAAGTGGCATTTCTTCCTTGGCCCAATGGGGATGTTGTGTGAAATTTCACGGAGATTGCATGCTGTGTTCATGATTTGAGATTTGATTTGAGTGCTCCTGCAAACTTTGGAAGCCAATTTTAGCCAATCAGGATGGAATATGAAAAATCTGAAACACCTGTTTAGTTTAATCACTATAGAGATACTGTGTACCGGGATTTTTGGACAAAATCTGTATAGGTGCACTGTCAAAAAAAATGTTTTGCACAAATCGGCCTCCTGGTGGCGCTATAAAAGGCCCATGTGAAAAATTTGGGGCAGAGGTTCTGCTCTGGCATCCAGGGAGTGTGTGTGCACAGACAAACACTCACACGGACGGACGGACAACTAGAAAAAGTGCTCCTTGGAGCACAGGTCTCCGCCAGGTCAGGTAGGTTATTGTGGCCTCCTGGTGGCGCTATAATAGGCCAATGTGAAAAGGGTGCCATTTATTCTTAGGCCTTGCACGGCAATCGGACACTGCATTCATGATTTGATGAATTAGACCTGCTGGTGGCGCTGAATCTGCGTGCAAAGTCTGACTGCAATCGGACACTGCACGGCAGATGTGAAAAATGCAGGGCAAAGGTTTTTCCTTGACCTCTAGGGAGTGCGCATACAAAGTTTTACACAGATCGCTGCAGTTATAGGTAAAAACACGAATCGGCCTGTTATAGCACCACCACACGGACGCACGGACTGGGGGCAAAACATACTCTCGCCATGCCTTTCGGCCTGGTGGAGACAATAAACAACTTTATTGGGAGCAAAAAAGTTAAAAGGCTAAAAACATTTAAGTTAAAAGAAGCAGAAATGGAGATTTGTTCTGAGTTAGGTGGGGAAAGCTGGGAAAAAGGTGTGTTATGAGGGAGGCTTTGAACACGGCAAGTGTGGGGGCGGCTTTGCTGTGAGGTGGGAGTGGGTTCCAAAGGGAGAGGGCTGTAACTGAAAAAGCCCCGTCACCCCAGGTGCATTTGTTAGTTTTTTTGGGGAAGTCCAGGAGGTTGGCATCAGCAGACCTGGAGGGGGCGTGGCGTTGGAGGAGGTCAGAGAGGTACTGTAGCGGGGAGCCTGGTTGTTGAGGTTGTGTGTGTGTGTGTGTGTGTGTGTGTGTGTGTGTGTGTGTGTGTGTGTGTGTGTGTGTGTGTGTGTGTGTGTGTGTGTGTGTGTGTGTGTGTGTGCATGCTGGAAGTAGGTGGTGTGAACGCGGAGGTGAAGGTGACTAATGTTGTTTTTTATAACAACTTAAACACACCCGTCGTAACTACCGTCGTTAATGTAGTGATGTGCAAGATGATTTTGTGGAAAACTGTTTGGACAATGTGCCTTGTTTCGGCAATCAGAGTTGCTTACAAACAAGCACTCCAGAGTGGGAGAGTTTACCAACAACA